>NW_015666487.1:1051583-1086942 GCF_001515625.1 Sinocyclocheilus rhinocerous
TCTCTCTCTCTCTCTCTCTCTCTCTCTCTCTCTCTCTCTCTCTCTCTCATGAATAGGGCAGAAAAGAAAGACAAAGAAAAATGAAGGAATAGCTCACATAGCTACGGGACTTTAACAAAGTAACAATTATTGGTCTGGTTGTAGAGGTGAGTAAAAGAGCTTGGTTCAGGTCACATGTGGCACATCTTTTTTTACTTTAAAACCTCAGATGTTTAAAGGTGTTAATATCCTATTTCTAAGATAATTACAGATTGTTGCTTCACGTGAGTCAGTTGAACACTGAGAAAAGAGATTTTAGCATATTTTGTTTCTTTGTTTCTCTTTTTGGTAAGCAAGGAAACAATTTTCGCTACTGGAGCAACACTTAACTTGAAAAGCATAATTATGTGTTAGTTACACTAGTTCATTTACCAAACAAGCACAACCTTCAGAATTTACCCACAACAACATGGAAATAAACAAATTGTTGTCAAATGTTTTGGGGTGACATGGGACCTCTGCCACCCACAGCCATCTAAAAGTCATGCTGGTTGCTGAGCATTTTAAGGCCACCTTGTGGCCATGACTTGTTAAAGCACACCTTTAGATTCACAGGAAAACAGCCTCTGATCAAAAAGTCAATTTCATTGATCAGACTCCCTGATAATTATTTCAAACAGCCATTTTGTTGTCAGTTTATTCGTTTACAGTATGAGGAAATGCACTGTTGTAACGATGGAGGTGAGCACACATTGTATTAAAAACAAATTGGTAGAAAAATGGATACGTTACTGGCAGAAAATTAGCAGTAGCCTTACTGTTAAATTTTCAGACATTTCCTAAAACACAAGTCAATGCAATGTGTAATTCAAAACACCTGTGGAAAAATCCATACAGAAAATTCCTTCATATTAACATTCTGCCAAATTTTCTCTGCTTTTCGAATTTGAGTTTTCTCAGATTGCAGAAAAATCATTAATTTCTTGTACAACTTCAGGCAAAAAGCACATACAAAAAGTAACCTTCAAGTCTTAAAATATATGTACAAACATCTGAGACCACTTTTTAAAATTTTTAATCTGGAGATAAATAGGAGGTTTTTGGTTTATAAAAAAATTAAAAACAAAAGAAATTGAGGGGGAAAAAAAAATGTATTGAAATATATAAAATTAATAAGAAATCTTTAAAATTCTGCACTATTTTTAGGTCACTAATGAATAACTGTAATTACTTTTTTATTGTTAAGCTTATAGTATTATTTATAATAAAAAATGAATTTTACTGCCAAATAGAACATTTTCTCCATTACTCTCAGACATTTGACCCTTCTGAATTTGTATGTAACAGCCTTACATGTTTAAAGAAACATTTATGACTGAATGCATGAGTAAGAGGGGTTTTGCGGTGGGGTGTCATTAACTGGCCCCTCCCTGTCTTACCCAGTCATCTCTCTGTCCTTCAGTCGTCCCCGGGTTTGTTTGGAGCTGTTGTTATAACAGCCTGTGATTCATCAACCATTCCTCAATGTCTATGTTAATACTACAGTCTGCCCTCCGTGTCCACAGGCTCCGATTTTTGTTTTTCTAATTATCGATCTGCTCGCTGTCATGGTGACCCCTGAGGGAAGAATCCATGTGGAGGCGAAATGGAGCCCAGAGTTGGCAGCGAGTGAACAAGTCCAGCGCACGAAAAGGGGAAATGCACCAAATTCCACTGTGCTCCCCTCAGAGCAGCAGGGCTGGAGCGCAAGCTGCTGTTCCCAACGCAAGAAAAGCCTCATCTGGACAACAAAGCAGTACATGGATAGTTTTTATTACAATGACATCCACGGGAGTCCGTGAGTTTGTCTGGCATCCACATGCTAAAACACTGATTTAATTATAGTGATGATCAGGTATGAAAAATGGATGCTAACTTGCTGTGGATTATTTTGGTTTATAAGTATTTTATTTGACTTATAAATAGTTCTAATTAAAAAAACAATAATTTGAAAATGTATATTAAATTATATATAAATCCTTAGCCTATTTTGTTTGAATATTTGAGCAAAGGGTGTCTCTCTCTTATGTTGGAAAGTCTGATTCATTTTAGTGAATCTTCTCTCTCATATATAGAGTTGACAAGTCTGATTAATTCTAGTTTAGTGAATCAATTAATCCTAAACGATCCTCTCTCTCTAATGTAGTGTTAGAAAGTCCAGTTCATTCTAGTGAATCAGTTCATTCAGACTGTTCATGTAAATGAACAGATTCACAAAAGTGATTCATTGATTTGACTCTCTGTATGTTGACTTGGTTATATAAATTAGGTTGTTTTTGTTGTATTTAGTATGAATTTGCCTGACAGGTTTGATACTATCACCCTAATTGTGATTCAATCAGAATCCCTCATTGTTTTTTTTTTTGCCTACAAAATATAGCTCTGATTAAATTATAAATATTATTTTTCATAAGGTTCTATCTGCATTCTGAGCAGTTTTGAGATATTGAGCTTCAAAGTTTTTTGCGTTCCATAGACTTCTGTAGATAGAACCCGTTTTGTTTTCCAAAAAAAAAGTCCCAGAATGTAAATTACAAAAGAAACATCAAATAATGTAAATAAATTGTCACAGAATAAGAATATGTGAATAACTCAAATTTGACAAAAATGTCAGCTAGAACCTTATAATTCCAAGGCGACGAATAATTGTCATCATTATAATAGAGATGAATGAATAGAGATTAAGCTGAGAAAGAATAATTCTAGCACATGAAGACATAAAAGTTACAGTTGGATTTCCTTTGTTTCTGAAACCAATGATTCTAGGGAAACTGAAGAATTACTCCATCCCTTGAAGCCAAAACAGGTCCACTGGCACATAATTCCTGTTTAAAGACATTCTTGAACATTGCAGTGTAATATTTCATTAAATCGAAAGGCGGTGGAATGCTTTTCATTAAATGCAGACAGATGGTTACTAGGGTTTCCCTTAGTGTAAGAGTTGAATATGAACCAAGACATCATGCTCACCTGTGGCTTTCGGGGCTGATTACTTTCAATGAATGCCAATATAAAAACATCAACAAACTGAGTTTTAAATACTTGCGCATATCTTTATGAGCCAAATGATTTACAAGCCTCACTGGATACGTGCTTGAAAAATTTTACAATTTATTCATAGGCCCTTGTAAAGAGCTAGTCTTATATAAATATACTTTTGATTAATAATGTTAAACAAAGCCTAATATCTCAAAAGTCACGTATCGTCTCTTTGAATTTTAAAACAGGCTCCAGATGTGCTGCACATGACTTAAAATTATTAATAAACACGTTTGATATAATATACAGTTACAGACTTAAAGAATGTTATGTTGTGTAGTGTACGTGAAAGTGGTCTGTACATCTGCACCACAATACGGTTTTTAAAATCCCATCAATCCCTGTTCTCACATCAAAGCCTGCAGGCGGATGGCTGAATGTTCTTACAATAACCCTGTTGATCATAAATGATTTCTTTGTTTGTTAGTCTGCATTTGTGGATTGTGTATAGGCACACTCATGATGAATGTTGCAGCTCAGTAAGCTCAGTTCTGAGATAGAAAATGACATGGACAGGATCCAAGAACATTATGCCCTATATAAAACATGAAATTACTTAACAATAATTCAGGTTATTTAGCACTGATGTGCACGCAAATATGGTGTATTGAGCCAGTTCATTCTAGTATTTAACCATGCAGCATATATGGGCACCGAAATTAACACTCGCTTTGTGAGTGCATTCACATAGAATGCGCTTTTGCATTCCATTGCACGGCTTTTCATTGTTTTTCTAAAACGTGTCAGATGAACGTTTTCACGCATGACATGTTGTTCTAAAAACATGGAGCTCAAGTTATAAAAATGCATCTCTAGATTTTCTCGCTTTCTATATGAATGGCCCCTTAGGTGTAAAAGGGGCCTGTTCACATAACGCATTTTATTTTCTGTGCTGCTTTTTAATTGTTTTTCTATACAAACATGTGCTAGACATGCGCTTTTGATGGTTTTGCTGCCTCTAACTGTTTTTTTTTAGCATATAGTGCATGCACCTTGAATTCTTAAGATGCTATGTTAGTTCAAGTCGCGTTTTATAAACTCTAAGAATACGTTTTGTGTGAATGAGTGTCGTAGAGTTTCTATTAAACACAAAGGCGGAGAAGGAAATCAGTTTCACCTTTTCTTCATCAAAATAAAACCAAGCAGTTGTGGATGATTAAATTTATTTTTACAGCATCTCGTATTGACATGAATGCCTTTGTTTAATAAAGACCCCTAATTTCCTTTCATCGAGTCTCATGACAGCCCTATATTTAAATCCGACAACTGAGCAGAATAAATGCTTACATTAAGTTTGCTCTGTTCTGCACTTGCCTCTCCCAGTATCTCTTTCTTTCTTTCTTTCTTTCTTTCTTCTCTCCTTGCAAGCATCTGTATGTGTGTGTGTGTGTGTGTGTGTGCTGTGTGCATGCACATGTCTGTGTGTGTGCCAGTGGAGAAAATTAAAGGCAGACTTTCCGTGGCAGGCGTCATCCCCAAATTGCACATTTGGTGGGGAATTTGACCTGGCTCGAGATGTGACAATAATATTCATTTCAGCGTGTACCCCCCTGCACCCCCATTTACACACAGTAGAGATCGTTTCTGAAATAGAAAACCCCAAACTAACACAGAAAGAAAAGAAGAGTGATTGAGAGAGAGAGAAAATTATTTCTCTCAGTTTTGGAAGATAAAAACCAATGGTAAGCAGATCTAAGCGTCGGCTGTTTGGAGAAGATATGATGGATTGTGGCTTTAATAAAGATTAATGACCGGATTATTTCCTCCCTGTAAAGTTGAAAGAATACTCCACTATGGAATATAAAGCTAACTGTTACTTAAAGTGGAGGGGGATTCTTAAAACAAAAGCTTTTGACCGTTTCTTTTGATGCATATATTTGCTAAGGGTCTCTGGCTGACCTCATACCTTGTATTTCTATCGCTTATGTCTTTGATTTCTTTTCCTATATACACAAGTTTGAAGCTGCACAGTGTTAGTCATCATAATCCTAACGAATGGCTTCCTTACGTAGGACCCTTGATGAAGAACTGATCATATGTCTGAATTAACATCTTAAATTATCCTCTCTTGAAACTGACCTTTCTTTTAAAGCCTGAGGAAATGGTGTGACACAACCTATTTGGGTTGTCCTGCGGTTATAACAGGCACTAGGGGGATTTGGGTGCACGGTGGATGTTGACCTTTGTGTTTGACTCGGGCGCCGTTGTCACAGTGCTGCTTCCTCTCCAGCAGCCCGGCGCCGCTGGGACTTTCTGTCATCTCGGCCCTGCTGGCAAGAGTAATGAAAGCAGGAAGTTATCCAGCTCAAATTAGTGATAGTTTAAACACTGAGGTCAGCCTAAACAGCCTGTTCCACACTTCTTGAATATATCAGCAAATGTGTGACAAGGCCTCAGATCCTGTCAGCAAGGTGAAGTGGGAACTTCAGGTTTGATCTTGTTCGAGAAATGCTTGTTTCTTCTCATTTTGGTAATATGCTAACATTTTAGTGAGAACAGCAACTTTTATTAGTGTGAAAAGGATGTGTGCTTGTATTAGACTAGGTTTCTTGGAATGGACCTTGTAGTTTCCAGTCAAGTTTTCCTAGTGCTGGCGAATCAAAGCATAAATAAATGTTATTTCTAACCACTTCCTTTCAGTGAAAGTCTACTCATTCAGATGAATATTTTGGCTAGCATGAAAGGGCAAAGTGCATCTGTAAATATTCCACAGGATGGTGCTCAAGAGCTTGTCATATGTCATGTGCTTGTTGAGTTTATGAACTGTCAGGTGACAGTATTTTGAGATATATCTCAGTATATATCTCACAATTCCGAATTCTAAATTTACGTCTTGCAATTTCTTGGAATTCTACAAGTTTACATCTTGGAACTTTGGCTATTTTTTGGGGATTTTGACTTAACATCTCACAATTGCAATTTTTTTCTCTGTTATCGGAGTTTAAATTTTGCAATACTGTTTTTATTTTTTTCGCCTCAGAATACAAACTAAAAATTACTGGGTAATTGTGTCTTTTTTTTTTAATCTCTTTTTCTTCTCACAATTGCAAGTTAATATCAAGTTTATAACTTTTTTTCTCAGAATTGCAAGAAAAAAAGTCAGAATTTTGAGATAAAAAGTTGCAATTACCTTTTTTTATCCTGTAGCGAGAAACAAGCTTCCATAGTGATGTTATTCAGAAGACTTGAGAAAAATATCAGTTCTCCATGTGACCCTCGCTCAATATTTAGACATCCTAAGAATTAATTTTGCATCACATATTCTTGTAGCTCATACTGAAGGCCTGCTGTTATTTATTGACCGCTTCAAGGTCAACTAAATGGTTAACTGTATTTCATTAGAAGGGTTTTTATTTTTTTAATGTAATGCAAACCACACAGAAGGAAAGACAGATTTTTGCTCTGAAGTAATTTGGCAAGAGAGAAAGATGTTTTGGTCTGCATTTCTTCTCTGTTCCGCACTCCAGAACAGGGAGAGTTGAAAGCTGTCACCAGGCTGGGCCAGGGCTCACATGTGTTTTGCTCTGAGCCATGTAAACCCAAATCCCAATCCACTTCTCCATTGCCCCATTTATAAATAAAAGCCTTTTAACAGTGCATATTTTAAATAGTTCAGCTGTTGAGGGAATAGATGTGACATTTCGTGCCGGGGGAAGCTGAAGTTGATTATACGGCGATGATGAAGACTGATGTCACATCAGCCACCAGCCTTGTGCACGCTGGCGGTTTGTTTGAGAGATAGAAATGAAAATACATATTCATCCAAGTCTGAGACGTCCAAACAGCCAGTTAACATCCCCCAAATGTCTATTGCATAATAATTAGCATCCTTTGATCTTGTAGAGACAACCCGTAATTACAGACACAGTGAAAGCGCAGCAAAATAGAAAGCTATATGGCTGCCACTGGAGAGTACTTTCAGCAAATTTGTGTAAGGTCAATATTTTTAAAAAGGACTTCATTTTTATCATTTATATAGGACTTAATCTATATCATTTTTAGTAAGAGTAAAATATACTGACTTGCGGGAACACAATTAATTCTTCTTGATACTGCCATTCAATTACAACACAGATTTTTAAGTCACACCAGCAAGTTTCAGGGGAGTTGAATTAATGCAGTTTCTAATTTCATTTAGCCACACACACACACACACACAGGTTTGTTTTTGTGAAAAGTGGGGACATCCCATAGGCGTTATGGTTTTTCTACTGTACAGACCGTATATTCTATTGCCCTACACCAACCCTACCCCTAAACCTACCCATCACAGGAAACTTTGTGCTATTTCAGATTTTCAATACACTCCATTCTGTGTGATTTATATGCGTTTTGAAAAGTGGGGACATGGGGTAATGTCCTGAAAAGTCACCTTCTCCTTGTAATACCTGTCATACCCTTGTCATTATACAAATTTATGTCCTCATTTGTCACAAAAACGCGCGCGCGCGCACACACACACACACACACTCAAAAGAGGTTCAGTGTCATTTGCCTTATTCCCAGCATGCACTTTGTTGTGTTCTCACACAAGTGTTGTTTGATAATGCATTGAGTTAGTGTTCAGTGATGCATCGAGTTTGATTGTGCTGAAAGCATTCTATCATGCCTGACCAATGTATGTGTTCGTTTACTGGAGTCTGAAACAGAGAGGTTAAGTTAAAAAGATACGATAAGTTGATGTTACTCGCTGTGTCGGTGTGATCCTTATCAAACGCAACACACTTGTCATTTATTTGTTTTGTTGCTTTGCTTATAATGAATTGCAAAGTAATTATTTTAGTTTTTTTTTGTAAATGTATTTTTTTAAGTGTCTGTATGATTTTAAATTCTTCTAATCATATATACAGCTATTTACTTTACTTGGGTTTCACATATTTCCGAAATAATACTGAAAAATAATTTAAAACGAGTTACGCTCGTACGTACTGTACATCTGCGCTGCGAGACAGTCGTAAGGGCGGGCGCCCCCTAACGTCTTTGTAGGATAAATGTGCGCTGCTGAGAATGGCGACGCGTGGCGATGGATGGGATTGCGAAAAATTGTTTTGAGTTCACTGAACAGAAAAGTTCTTAACATTTCTGTAAGCTCGACATCGAGGTAAATTTTTAAACTTGGGGCACGAGTCTGTCATCTCAGGTAATACGGTAAAAATGTGGTAGATTCTAAATGATGGCAACTTGACATTTTAGGTTAAATCACTGCATTTACTTAAAACATTTAAGCACATTAATTAAACGTAGTAAACTGCTGCTTTCATATTTTTTTAAAGCTCAAACGAATAGTTCGTTTATACAGTGCGGTGCAGTGCAGTGCAAAGCAGCCAAGTAAAATCCCACAAGGGAATTTCACCATACATTTAAAATGCCAATCAATCCATCTGAAAGGCCAAAGTGCTATGTTTTTTGTCACAAAGATGATTGTATGTTCCTCTGTAGCTGAACACAGCAGGTGGATTGTGGTCTGTGAACTCTGCACGTCAGAATCACATTTCATTCAACTCCATTCAGCATCAGGCTATGTCAGCACACACAATGCCATCTTGGCATTCGTTTCTACCGCACACTGTATTTTACAAAAGACAAGTAACTTTTAGTTTTGTGCAAACCCAAATCCAAGCCCTCACATTATTAAACTGGCTGTGGCCACATGTTCTCAGCGCCTTAGCCAATAGCCAGAGGGCTGACATGGAAGGCGGTAGATTTGTTATGGAGCAAAGGAAAAACTACAAGAAGGGAAACCTGTGATTCACGAAACGAAAAGGTCACGGGAAGTAAGTAGACGCACGCACGCTCAAACTTACTCCAAACATCTCCACCTTATCATACATATATTCCACACACATGCTTGTTCAGACTCTTCCCCCCCATGCTCACTTTGACTGTCTCCTCTGTAATAGGCTCCAGATGTGCTGCTGAGGGGGTGAGGTGTTTGTATGTCATCTGCTCGGGCGGCTACGCGTACACCCATCCGAGGGGGATGCTGTCAGCCCTGATGGAGGAGGCCCCAGGCCTGAGGTGATGGGGCTGGGGGTGGGGCGAACGGATCACAGCCTACGCACATCTGGAAGCACTTCAGGTCAGCAGGGCCCGGCTGCCTGAAAGGTGAGATGCTTCGACCTGACCTGAGCAGCACAGCATGGAGAGCATGCAACAGTCTGGACGGAGAACAAGGCACTAGCATATACACACACACACACACACACATATACACATACACATGAGTCATGTCGCTAATCAATGCCCGTGGGTGTAAACACAGGCCTTGGAAAGCATTTTCAATAGGTTGGGCTGAGAATAATGATGGGAAATAATAACAATCTCATCTCCTGTCTTTGATTTAGTGAATATCTCTGAATTTCTAGTGTTTCTAACTTATAGTCTTGCACTTTCTGAAAGTGGGTTTGACTATATTGAATAGCAGCTGAAAGTTTAAATGTGACATCGGCAGGTTATCAATAAATAAGTAAATGATATAGAGTAAATTTGTAGCATAAAGTAAATGTAACAAAATCACTTTGCAGATCGCCATTTCAGTTTTCAAATACACTGACATACATTATATTTTAGCTGTTGGAATAGTTGTTGATCATTATATATTGATAAAGTCTTTAATTATGTTTCTCCGATACAGCAGTCAGTACATCATGTATAGCATATTCTTGGATTGCTGGGGGAAAAAATCATATCAAACTCAGTCAGTTTGTTTATTTTAGATGTAATTAAATCTGCAAAGCTTTTGTTTTGACTGATTCTGCAAGCATCTCTTATTTCGTCACTAATTTGCTTGTAGTCATTTTATTTTTTCTACCTTATTTTCTTTCCTCCATAGAAATATAAGGGTAACCGGGATTTGCTTCCCATCATGCTGTGACATAAAAATGCTTACCATTGTGGCTATCTACCCGTATTATATAGGACATAATTGGTAACCAGATTTAAACTTAAATGCTCTAAATTTCCCCAAAGTGATCACGTCATACACATGTAAACATATAGAGTTACAGATGTTGCAACAAACTGTGCGAGTAAATGGCAAAACTGAAATTCATGCTCAAAAAGCATTGTGTATCAGATCTAGGATCTAATCTGTTCTTGACATTTTGAGTAACACATGTTCAGTACAGATGTTAAAGAAAAATATAACACTACTCCATGACAATGTACTGAGATTCTGTCAAAAAATATTGAATTTGCAATTAAATTGAGAATAATCAATTGAAACATATGGGGTAAGTATTGTGCCTAATCTTCACTCGCTGCAAAAAATAAAATAAAATAAAAATGAAAAAAAAAAACTGTACATAAATGGAATTTGATTTAATTAGTGGGGCATTTTCTTTCTTTGTACATGGGCAAACCATGAGGAATCAACATTTGCTAAAACAAAAAGTTCTGAGATGTTTAGACAGGATCAACACAACCAGAAAAACATAGCTTAGCAGCATTGCATAGTATCATATGATGCTCTAAAATTGTTTTAATAACACGGTTGTGTTGCCTAGTGTGTTCCACAAAAAAACTTACCCTGCAAAAAATTTGAACAGTCAGAAATAATCTAGGTATATCGTAGGATAAATCTAAAAACCCATATTTCTCTTACATAGTTTCAGACACAATTGAAAGCACATTGATGACCATCAAAATCTATTATATGAAACAAAATTCATTTTGGATTATTTATTTTGTAGCGTTGGTGTTTTGACTAACATAATGCAAGAAATGTTACATACGGATATATTTTGTAAGGTCATGTTGAAGTAATACTGTTGCCTGCAACAGTTTCTCAAATATGAGCATTTAGCAAAAACATATATGCATGTCTCTTCAGCTGCGGGATTCAACACATTAGCATAAGATTTATTGCTTGAAAAAGTTTTATTACTATATGGTTTCCAAATATAAGAAGGAAAATATAATTGCTAAAAAAATCACCTTTGGAAAAACTGAAACATAATGTGTTAATGTACTGTGAGCGGATACATAGGTCACCATGGGGCACAGTATTTACCTTAAACAGTGGTGTAATATTCAAGACATTAAAAGATGTAATCCGACCTCAATGCTTCCTGTTTACTGACTAAAGTCTTTATTCTACTGAATGTAGACATGGAGACATTTTGGGTCAGTATTTTGCCAAATCTCAGCATTAAACTTTTTGTGTAATTTAAACCATTCAGTGATGAATGGTGAACAACAGTCCTCCATTGTTTGCCATGAAAGTGTCTTTACTTTCCGTCCGGTTGACCCAAAATAAAGCCAAAAAAGAACAAGGAAAGAACAGCTTACAGCATCCAGACGCTCCGTCTGCCACTTCTTACAGATTTAGCGGAGCCCTGCTCGTTGATTTGTTCTCCAAAGAGCAGACCTTGCGCTGTCTTTACAATCTTCGGATCAGTACAAACTGAGATTAAGTTTCTCAAAAACATACCTTCATCTGTGATGAAGAAAAAAGCCAAATGATAAGGGACAACAATGCAGTTCCATTGTTTTAGGAGGGGGCGAAAAGTCACATCCACTCTGCTCTTGACACTGCAGAAGGCCAAACTAATCCAGCTCCTCTGCATTCTTCTCTTCTCAACGTCTCTTGCTTCTCTTTGTCCCCTCATCTCGTCCCCCGTTTCAGGCTTAATTGACAGTGGGCACCTGGTTGAGGCTGTACTCTTTGGCCTTCAGTCTCAGGTTTGCAATGCTGTTAGCCATATTCATTCCCTGGGTGGAAGTGGTGTTGGCACAAGTGGGTGGGTAGGTTGCCATGGTGCTGAAAATAAGATACGAGATAGTCAATATAAATTTTAATATGTTAAACGCATTTCAAATTCAATTGACAAAAAAGCCCCAAATTTAAAAAAAAGAAAATGTTTACATGTGAATCCAAAATATAGTGCTTAATTTTTCAATTTAAATGATAAACCATAAAAAGAAATTTAAAAAGTACTTGCTTTCTGTGGGCAGCATTTTCTGTGGCATTCGCATTGGCCCTCCCTCCGGCCTTGGGTACCAGCTTAAGAATATATAAATAGTTAATAATTCTTCATAAATACTGCATTAATATGTATGCATTATACGTGCACAGTAATGCGTTAGGTGTGCGTTGAAATTGTGCAAGCTCGTTTTGCTGGCATTATCGCTGGTCAAATGCGTATCCATGCCAGAAAGTGTTCCCGGTCGAGTTGCATATTTCAGCTGCTGGGAAAAAGGTATTTGGCCGGAGTGGCAGGGTTAGTTACTCTATACGGCTTTTAAGAATGAAGATTACTGTAAATCATAACCAAAGTGTAACTAGAGTCACAAAAAATCCTGCCCAATGGACTTTTCTCCCTCTGAAAGTCAATTTGTATCCTATGGCCCAAAGGTCATGAGGGTCACAGGCGGATTTAATATGGTTTGTTTTCAGATTATCACTTCATCATCAGGGGATCGGCCCACCATCACTTTCACAAAGAGTGGCAGAAAACGACCTGCTAGTCAGTCCTTGTGCTACTTTTTGGACTATTTGGACCTACGCAGCGCTGCTGGGAAAAGCAGAGCATTGCCGTTTCTGCTTATTTGCCGGCGCGGCCCTCCGACTCCACCAAAATTTTGAAGGAAAACAAAAGAGCTTAAGAATGAAATTATACAAAAAAATCTAATCTAAAACATTTGGAAGAAGAAAACATGGGCAACCTGGAGAAGATGAAGTCACGGCAGGAGAGCAGAAGAGACGTACAGAGAGGAAATGAAATGAAACCAGAGCGCTGTGATGAGAAGGATTCAGAGAGTTACCTATACGGGGCTGCGCTCCCCCAGGACAGGTAGTCATTTGGACGGGGTGCGGGACGGGGGACGATAGGCTGCTCCACCGCCGTTACGTCGCCTGAGTACGATTTGAGAAGCGAAGCATTCTTACTGGCCAGCATCGCCCGCTCATTGCGCCGAAACTTTGCCCGTCTGTTTTGGAACCACACCTATGAGAGCACAAGCCGAAATGACACAGTATGGTGGTTATTCTGGATATTTAGTGCACAGCGATGAAAGATAAATTGCAGAGCAAAGCAGATTCTAAGACTCAAGATATAGCTGGTATAATACTGCCAGCATGCATCGGGAAAAAAATGCTAGATCAAAGCTATAAAGTTTCAGATCTTTTTGTGTTCTGTGACCTTAGATGATGCATTTTTCTACTTGAAATTTTTCCTGACTCTCATGATTGGCTCCGCTGTGATCATATTCAGAAAACGGAGTGTGACGACTGATATTAAAACAATCAAAATGCAATTAAAAGTTTCAGGCTTGACATAGCTCTGTAGGATGATATTTTGCTGCACTTTTTTTAGTTCATCCTGATCCGCTGGTGCACACATGTACACCCTTTTTGCAGAGGACACATCAGAGGTTTGAAGAAGGAGCAGACGCGCTTGTGAAACTTGGTTGGAGACCGAGCGGGAAGCCCAGATCTCGAAGCCTTGGCTGCAGCACCAGGCCTGGTGGAGGCACAGTGTCCGGTTACGCAGCGCCTGAGGAATGAGCTCAAAGTCTCTTTTATCAAAGCATTTCTGTATTGCTCCCTTTCTGTGACACATTAATTGCAGATGTGTTTGTTCTATTTCTTTCCTTTCGTTCTCCCCTTCCTTCTCTTGAACTATAAACGGGAATAATCCCCATCTTTCTACAAAAACAGTCTCATTACAGGAGAATGTGGAGACTGGCTGCGACCTACAGCATGTGTGCTGAGAGGCAGAGTGATCGGCTGGGGATTTTTAAACAATCATGCTGAACTCTGACGATGGGGCCGATGACAACACCAAGCTTCAGTGTTACCATCACGTACATCTGTAACTGAATCTTTGCTGAAACCTTGAATTAGGCAAGTGGTTAAATCTTCTTTTGATTTTGGTCTTTTTTTTTTCTAAAGGTATTTTAATTTTGAGGTATTATGCAGAAAGCTTCAGTATGTTTTGTATTAAATTCTCAAAATTGATGCATTCTCTAATCAACTAGTAAACTAAAGACCTGATTGTGGGGTGTGACGTTTACCTGAACTCTAGCTTCGGTGAGATTGACCCTGCGTGCCAGGTCTTCTCGAACAAAGGCATCTGGGTAGTGTGTCCGCTCAAACACTCGCTCCAGCGCTTGCAGCTGGCTGCTGTTGAACGTAGTTCTATTCCTCCGTTGTTTACGCTTCTTCTTTTCTTCTGAGTTCAGCTGTTCATCTGGTAAAGCACACACATAAATTTATCTCAGGAGATGCAGCTTTTAGATATTTCAAATTTAATCTCCATCAGCAGGTGTTTAGTTCTCATTATGTTACTATTATAGCCATTTTTTATTATCTTGTATGCTGTTGATTTAGAAATAAAAAATAAAACAAGATTTTTCTGGTATTAACATTAAAGGAAATCATCTTTCCCCATTCACCATCGTTCACCATTCATCACTGAATTGTTTTTTTTTTTTTTTTGCAAAGCATAAATCATAAGCAACTATTTATTAAAACATATTTACTTTTTTGCCTTTGTAGTGTTTTACAATGGCTTTAAAAATAACATTTAACAAATGTATACTGCAACCAGTAAAGTGATACCAGTTATTAAACTAGTGAACATTACTGTACAATGTAACTAATGAAAAATGTTTTGTAATGAGCCTAGACATTTCTCACAAGGCCATAAACCCACAAGAGGGGCTAATTTACATTTTTTCCCCCCTCAAGTCATTATAAATATAACTTTTTTTGCTTTTTGTCATGGAATTCTTTAGACAAACTATGTGTGCGATCACAAAAACTGTTTTTGTTCTTGCTCATGTTTCATCTTCAGTCTGCACTGAAGGAGAGATTTATAAACGTAGAGAAACTCATGAGAAATGCCTTTGCTGTTCTTTAATCTGACCAACAGCATATGCAAAATGTCCACCAGCAATCAAGCAAATAAATAAAAGATAGAAAAGGAGCATGTCAAAACAGGAATATTTTGAAACAACGTTTAAAGAGCCTATTCCCATCAGTACTTTACAGCCAAAAGCACAGAAGTAACTTAGACTCTCATGAGACTCGATAATCATTCAACTGACAGCACAGACAAACTGCAGCCTTTGGGGTTGCCATCCCTTTGCTTTTCATGACAACAGTAGTTCCACGACCATAATTTTCCAAAAGGATCACAGATGAACACTGACATTTGACCTAGGCATAGCAGGGGGTATAGGCCCTTTAGGCCTGTTGGAAAGATTGTTGAATGCCAACATTTTATTGGTTCAATTTCAGATTGTAAAGGTCAGTTTAATTACTGTTTAAACTTCCTGTTTGCTACATTTAAATGAAAACTCAAGCGGTTTAATGGGGCATTGGGCTTGTTATGGGAAATGCATAAAAAAGCTTCTACAAAATGAGTCCAAGAGTTTTGGGAAAAACAGTTGACAAATAACACATGAGTGAATGGATTCTAACAAAATATTAAATAAGACTATTACATTGTGTTTGAATACCTCATTCTGATTTCCCTGTATTTGTAATTTCTCAGTATCTTGGAACAATCCTCATACAATGACAACAATAAGAACATATAAAAACGTTCTCAGAGTTTGAAATTATAGTTGTGTGAGTAATTTTGATATGCACACCAAAAGAGAAAATAATGCATTTAAGCTTCTACATGCTGGGGAATAAATGAAAGAAGAAGAAAAAAAAACATGCAGACTCATGTCAAACAATGCAATAATGAGGACAACCTTTTCATACATTTACATAAAGTTTTAATTTCAGGATAGAGATATGGTCTTAAAAAACAACAACAGAAGGCTAGGGGAAAAGGTTTATTTTTATTTTTTATTGTGGATTTCTCTATATCAAGCCTATATAGCATACTAAGAACGTAAGAACGGCAATGTAGGAAGCAAACGTGATTAGGCCTACCTTAAATGTTTACGATTAATAATACTTAATAATAATAAATATAAAATAGAAAGTGTAATGTAAAAAGTAGGGCCTACTCGTAATATAGCAAAATTTTAGGTTAATAAAATAATTCCGCTGTAACATAAGTTTGAAAGAAAGCAACAGGCCAAAATATATTTTTTCCCGCAAAAGACGATTTATATTTGTACACATAAGTAATGAAGTTTGCTATTCGATACCATAATCGCATATGTATGTTCTCCGGATGCAGGATAATGATGACAAATTATAGTGTTGAAATGAACTGAAAAGGTCCAGAAAGTAGATTTAGGATTTTTCTGTGGGTTTTTCTAGCGCCCTTTTTATCTTTAATATTTTCCTTAAACCAAGAAAACTGAAAAAATGACAGAGACGTGCCTGTTATTCATAACTTTTTTTCACCGTTGCAAATGTTCTGCTAATTATTATATAGGCTAAACTTTAAGCAAATTATAAAATAAAGTCAATTTCAGGAAGCAGTTCTACTCATAAAAATTAACACAAATTTCGCAATGTTTACGGGGCCATATTTTCATTAACGCACAACGGGCTTGAATGTCAACAATCATAAATTATGTAGCTACAAAATGCGTTCACGACCCATAAACTTTTCTCATGTGGAATTATTTTTTCTGCTAGTATTATTTCGGGAGAGAAACTTCGCATCACCTGTCTACACATTTGCTAAACTGTGTAGTAGGCTAGTACATTTAAAAATCATAAATTCAATTTAATGATTAATCCAGTGTGTTACTACTCCACATAGGCTACAGAATCAAAAAGGCTAGTCATTCAAATTTGACAGTATTTTTGTAAGCAAAATATAGGCTACCAATATTGTCAGTTCATTTTATATTGTGTTAAATGTTATTGATTCTCTCTATAAATCTACAACAGCACTTGATTTTCTTAGGGAGTGTGAGCAGACTTACTCTCCTGTTGTGTTGTATCACTGCCGCTGGTTAAACCCGGAGATTCCAGCATAGTCCTGCCCGTTTCGCCAACACTTTCGTCCGCCTGAGAACCGACCATTTCTCTAGCCTCCTCTAGATCCAACAGGTGGCTCACCGAGAAGTTCTTTTTGGCTTGCAAGTTTTCCAGGTTGGCTGTAATGGGACTCTCCAGTCTGCTGGATATGGTTGCTTGTCTGTCCATTACATGTGCATAGCTAGAAGTCATGACGCAAATACGATACAAGAGAAAAAAAACTGGGCAAGTGTATTAGGTTAACCAAACAGGTCTCCTTGCGTAAATTTGAAGACAAACTCATAAGGAACAGCGCGTCCAAACCGATGCCTTGGCTGTCTTTGCTCACTATGATAGCTACTTATCCAGGTGGAGCAATGTTTCAACTTGATATAAAACTTTGTGGAACTTAATAGGACTATAAAGACCACGAAGTATGTTGAATGCGTCCACTCAAAGCCATATAATCTTTCTGCAAAGTATTGTTGGTTCAATAAGAAAAAAACTCCCAGAGCTCCACGCAGTTGTTGACTGAGCGCTGATCCAGAAATGCTGATGCCTTTCAGATGCATGTGTGTAAAGCAGCGAGAGGAGGCAGGACACTCCACCGCCTTCCCTAAGCTGTTGTCTCTCTCCACTGCTCCACGCCGTGCTCTCTGCTCACTCACACACACACACACACACGTGTTCTGGCACTTCAAACGGCGCGCTCACTGGCATGCAGTGGAGTGGATTGTAAATGAAAAATTGAGACCCCTGGGAGAGAAGATGGAGCTGAAAGGCTCTCGTAATTATGTGGCAAAAGACTTTGTGCTGTCTTTGACGTTTAACAGCCCCCCTCCCTCCTCCATCACAGCTTCCCTTGGAAGGTTAACCCTCCCCAAACTCTGAATTCCAGATATCTGTCACTTATTATCATTTCGCTCAAAACAATGTTCAAGTGAGTGGTGGCACAAAGACATTTGTAAAGTTTGCAGGAAACGTCCATTAATGGGATGGTTTAGTTGAATACCTATAGCTGTAGTAGTCAGACGCCATCTTTAATTTTTACGCGACTGAAAACGAGGCCGTAAGGTTAAACCGTCAAAGAGGCCGTTTACAGAACGCGTTTTTGCATTTAAAAGTGGAATGGGAAAACGCCTCGTCTTTAGAACGCGGTGTCATGCGCAAAATGTTGCAAAAATGCTAGATGTTGGCTCAAAATACGTCAGTTTAGCGCGTGTTTACATAAAAAGAAAAAAAGAAATGAAAAGCAGCTCAGTAGAATACAAACCTTTCGGTGTGAACGGCCCTATGTCACAGTAATTTTTGGGAAGGCATTTTTGATTACGCATTCAGCGTTTTCGTTGGCTTCCTTGCATAGCATCCTTTCCATTAGCTTAATGATGATGTCTACTCTGCCAATTGATTCGTTCGTTGAGCGCCCTCAAATAATGTTGGTTGGCGTTCTTTAAAAATAATTAAAGAATTTAATTTCTCTGAGATTTTTTAAAGATTTGTATAGTAGCCTACCACATAGCCTATAAGAATATTCTGATAACCATAACAATGCACATGCATTAGCTATTGATGTTTAAACACTAAAACGTTTTAAAAAATAATGTTTTGTCATACAGACTTGGGCAAATATACGTTATCGGTCAAACCAAAAACCGGAGAAAGTTCTGGCTGCAGTGGCCTACACATCTCCAGCTGGGACGGGAGTAGTGTCAGACCACTTGGGTGAGTTATAAGTGGGGGCTTTCACAAGGTAGATGTCCATGTGCTTCAGTGGCAAAAGTCTATAGGCTCCTCACTGCCACAGACATCCCGTAGCTTCCAGCCCCAGATCTGGGAAAAGAACACTTGATGCCATCAAAGGAAAACGGATTGAAACCAGATGTGCTGCTTTCCTTCTTTCCATGTATTTAATTAAGCCGCTGTTGGGATGGAGTAGACCTTTTTCATCATTAGTTTTCCCTCTACATTCCCTCAGTTGCCAGCTCCTCTACAAGCGACTTCTCTCAAAAAGGCCTGCTATCGGGCTGAAAGATCGTGCAAAAGAAGACAGTCTGTAAAACCGTTCCTTTCGACCACAACCAGCAAAACGTTTTTCAGTCCAATGTCAAATCCGTGTGGCACATGTCCATCATCGCTTGAACGCAGACGTCGCAGTTGAAAGAGATTGGGGTTTGTTTATGGCCTGTCAAAATCCAAACTTTAAAAGTTTTTTTCCCCTCTGGTTCATGATGACTTTGGACCGACAGCTTAAATTTAGACAGATTTATAATTTGGACAGCTACCCTAAAGTGTGCTTTAACAATTTCCATTGCTTCAATTTTAATCGAATTCCATTTATTTGAAAATCAAATATATTTGATCAAGTTCCATGACTTTGAATGAGTTCCATTCATTTGATATTGCTGAGATAAAATAAAATATAAAGAAACTGCACTAAATGTTTTAGAGCTGGGACTAGAATAAATTACGTTTTTTAAATTGTATTCATCTCCATTTTCCAGGCCAGTTTTCCTGGCCTGTAAAGCACAATCTTCCCGATATCCTTAAGTTTTCCATGATCTTGGGAAGGCTGTAAATAGATGGACATAATAACGAAATGAAAGGCTATTATATTTCGCTTTAAATATGTAAATGAACATTAATAACAGTAATAATAATAATAATAATAATAATAATAGGATAATAACAGCCTAATAAAAATATGTTTTAAATGATTCAAAAACACCAGCGGACAAATCACCATTGAAATGTATTTTGTAAATGTATTTCTTGCCTGTTAGGATTTTTCCACAGATGATTTTATAATGTAGCCTACGTGCGTAATTGAAAACATGACTCATAACTCTGTGGATTGACTTTATGACATTGTGATAAACACAGACTCAACAATCCAGCTAAACTCGTGAATTACAAAAGGAGTTAATTAGTAATCGAAATAAAACCCAGAACATGGACAATACACTTCAGTTCACGTCTCAGAATATATAGGCTATAGCCTACATATTTTGTATCCACATAATCGCGTAATGGAAAGCCCATGACAGCCCAGTGAGCCCACGAATTAAAAACGCGTGTATATTCCGATTGTTTAAAAGTATCCAGTTTACAGTAGTTAAAACAATATACACAAGATCGTCCTACACGAAAATAATAAAGAAGAAGCACTGAGCAATTTGTCAAGGAATCTGTACGACCATTTTAATGCGCCTTTATAGCCACACTATAATACAAGAATGGGAAATGGGACTTTATTTGGTTTAGTAGGCTAGTATTATAGCACGCAATCTTACAATAAGCAGCATTCTCGCATCAGTAGTGATAAATTATTTGCAAACATGTTTTAGTATGGCCCAGGTCTGACTAAACCAGCACAGAATTTTTCAGACATAGGCTAATGTCTTTAAAACGTACTTAAAAACAGAAGTCGTCCAGTTATTGCTCACGACACCATTAACATTATAGGACTTTAACTAGTTTTAGATGGAAAGTTGAGCGACAGGCACAATTGAATTCCCCTGACGCTATCATCAGAGCGCGCGTGTCTGCACGTGTTTTTTCGCGCAGGATATGAAGCGCGAGCACAGGAGGAGGCACTTTAATTGTAATTAGTGAAATAAAAGCTCGCGGTCGTCTAATCAGCACCAGGGGTCAATGGACAGCACTACCGCACTTGATCGTGTTTAACAGGAGGAATTCCGTCAACATAGTCGTAGTAAATCCTATTTTGTTAGACCATACTTACAAATATGGTCTAACAAAAAGTTTTAGGCCTATTAAAACCATGGCAATATTGTTCTCAGTGTTAACATGTTCTGTTAAATCTGTCTGATTTATCTCACGATTTAATGCAGTTGGCTAAGCACTTTTGTATTGATTTATGATATTTGTTATGTTTCTAACTAGCGTTTGTTCCTTAGGCTATTTTAATATGCTCACAATATAAAACTGTAAACATTTTAGATTAGGCTACAACGATTTTGTGTAAAAGTTAAGGTTTTTCTAGAAGTGTATTTTTTTTATGTAGATTAAAATAGGATGTTTTTATGGTTACAATAAGATGACGGAGATGACTTTAATTAACATAATGAATTTTTAAAAGAAATAGCATTAACAGTCGTTGCTTTTCATTTTACATTATGTTGCATAAGGGTAATCATCATGATCAAAACCGGATAACCAATGACTTGCCAGAAGGCAGAATGTTTCAGTAAAAGTTGATCTCGTGCGCTTTTTTTTCTTTTTTCCCTCGAGTTTCTCTGGTTACGAAGTCTTTTCAACCTGTCCCGACGGACGGAGGGCACATAAATCAGAAATGCGCTCTCACAAACTGAGCTTCACGAAAATCTCCTTTCCTGTATTGACTTCCAGGATTTGTCAGTCCTTGTTTTATATAGTCAAACCAGAATAGAAAAGAATAGAATATTGTATTTCATATTGTGATGATTTCATACAATGGCTCTGATTAATACATTTTTACGATTACATATTAAAATTAATATTAGTATCAATATTTTTGTTTAAGTCGATGATGGAGTAAAAGAGCAATGTTCTAACAAGAATTTAAGTGGGGCTGAAAAAAAGCGTAAAAAATGTTAATTTGCAAATATTTGTCTATGTGTTTCTCAAGGGCTGTCCAGACATTACTGAATCGCTGTAGAGTTTTAGGTGGATATAAGGAGTCTTAGAAGTCGAGAGACACTTGAATAGGGTTTGTGGCTTTCCTTAAATTCGTTTATAAAATAAACCGTTATATGAAAATATGAGATCAACAGTTTCCATATTATTTACAAATAACGAATGCATTACCACTTTAAACAATGTTTAAAACACAAGCAAAAATGCTAAGTGTATTCCAAAGGATTCTTTTTAAACATGCTATGAGGTGTGCAATAAAAAGTACAAAATCGGTTAAAATATTAAAACACTTTATTCACCAACAGATAATTTAAATATTGAATTTAAAGCATATTTTATAGTCATTATAATGCACACGAATATAGTCAAATGCATGACATTCATAATATATATTTAAAAACCTTTTTGAATAACATAACCGTACTGTTATACAATGTTAAATGTTTTAGTGTTGGTGCAAAGCTCTGCATGGTGTTTTATTAGAAAAGTATAAATGATATACATAAAACATATGTATTAAAAAAAACTATGCCATTCATTCAGCTTCCCACACTTCAACAGTTTTTTCCTCTACAGTACGAATCAATTGTTCTCATCTCTGCTGAGCAAACTGTCAGCTTTGTATGATAAAAACCCCCAAGCCATATACAGATAAAAGATTCCACCATTCACTTGTGCAACATCATGTGAAATAAATCACAGCTACAAACTACCACCAGTATTGTATTGTCTATTCCATTTTGAATAATGTCGAAGTTATACAACAATCAAGTTAACAGTATTTAGTCTTTTATAGTGTTTTTAAGATGCACAATGTTTTCAAGAGATTTGTACTCCATTTACTTAATGCAAGACAGATTAAATTGTACAAATGACTGACATCCAAAGGAACCAAAATAAAATACATACCACTATTTTAACTGCCCACATTTAGGATCATGTAGCACCCTTAATTATAACCAAAAACCGAGCTTAACAGATCATAATCAGTATTTTAGCCCTGTAATGTTCAGGCATTTTTAATGCTAGTAGTAGTAATGGAATAACGCTCACAGTATTTGGAAACCTGACACCAATATCACACTGAGGCTGCCTTTTATCCTCACAAAATGCAGGATTGTTGGTTTGTTCATCACTCTCACAATTTCTAAAGTTGGTAGCAAGTGTTATGTAAACCATCATACAGCCTCTATTAAACTGATGATGTTTGGAAGCTAGCTTAGCCCATCTGCAGAAACATCTGTTGCTTTGCTCTCCTGATTGTCTTGGCTGATCGTTGGTTCTGTAATGGAACTGTCTTTGCTCATACTTGAGCCATCTACCTCTGTACGCCCCTCCGTGTCTGCTGCAGGACCATTTTCAGTAACAGGCTTGGAGTTGGCCTCCCTCTCTTTGTCCTCTAGATTGGTTTCCTCTGGGATGGGGACGTCCTCAGCATTAAGCTCTAGCTGAATCATCAACTCATCCAGTTTGCGGGCCTTGCGCAGCTCATTCTGTTGGATGATTGCACACAGGTGCTCTGTCAGCTGCTCTTTCACCTCCGTTTTCCTGTGCAAGTCCATCTTAGCGGCAACATACTCAGCCTCTGCTTTCTCAAAGCGCTTCCTGTCAACAATAAGAGATTGGCAGAGACAGGAGAGTTAGATGTATAGAAATGCATATACTAAGCTTGATGTGCACAGGAATCGCAACCATTTTGCTGTACTCAAATACAAGATCACGCTCAACTGATTAAAGACAGCTTGTAAAATAAATAGAAAGATTCTCAAAATATTTTAGAGAAAATTATTATTAAAAAAATGAATAAAAATGAAAGATTATTATAAATTACTGCTAAAATATTTTCTTAAATATAACTATTTCAATATATATATATATATATATGCATGCACATACACACACATTACATACAAATATACTTTTTACAATATATAAGTGGTTAAAGTGTTCAAAAGTAAACTGAATAACAAAACTTGCAAAAATGAATAACAAAATGAATAAAAACTATGATAATGTTCTGCTACAAGTAATAATTTAGATGTGCATGCATTTGTCTCTTTCATAATTTGGCCGAATTAATATAGAAATGCTACAGAGGGCAGTATTTTCACCCCTGAGCAAACAGACTTCTATACGCATGTACTGGATGTACTAAGTTAGTCTATTACTGTAGATTTGCTATTTTAAGGTGACAGATCTGAGGAAGTGGCACATAAAACAAAGTGAGAGCAATTTCAACACGAAACTACTGTGAACTTGTTTTACAGTACACTTAGAATGGACTGCAAAAATGGGCCTGAAATGAACATTTACCATGCCAGGGAATAATCCATGCTTGATTGCTCTATCAGTTTTCTAAGAATCCCGATGTCGCTGGACACAGAATCATCCAGTAACTGAAGTTCTCTCTGGATCTTCTTCAGTTTCACAGCTTCAGCCTGTGTCTGTTTGGACCTGGGAAACAGGAAGTTATATTTTCAACATTCTGCTTTTCACATAACACCTTTGGATTATCATACATGCAAAAGGTTATCATACTCCAGACAGACCGATTTTGATCATTGTTTAAAAATAGACATTTGCTCTTACTTTTCAGCAATGGTTTTTGCAAGGAGAGCTTTTCTTTTTTTATTCTTCTCTTCCATTATCCGTTGCTCCCACTGCAACTGCTGCAGACGGTTCTTCTCCCGCCTGTTATAAGAAAGTTTGGTGGAGTCTTAAGCCATTACAACACAAAAATAACATATGGTTATCTACTCTGATTCCTACAAATTCAATGTATATTACTTTAATATAACCAGGGTTTTTGAACACTTTTAGAGTTAGCGTTATTCCATTATTCATTATATATAACACGCCTTAGAGGTTTTTTGAATAATACAAAAAGTGTCCAATTCCACAGAAAAAAAACATGGCAACCCTTGTCACAATGCAAAAAAAAAAGGGAAATAAATCATATAAATAAATACATTTTGGGATGAAATATGATACAAATATATTATCTTGTACAGTAATATAAATTAAAAACAATATATTTAATATAAAATATTATTAATATTTAATATAAAGTATTCTGAGCCAGTGTTTGCATAGGAAATAGACTTACTAACAATTCCACTTGCTGTTTGTCCAGCTCCTTGATGACTGCTGGTGGTGCAGGTGATTCTGGGTCATGTTTAACAGGTTCTGCTTCATGTTCAACCAGTTGCGACTCCAACGGTTTGGGCTCGTCCCGTGGTTTGACAGGAGCGGGGTGACTGACAGCAGGCGGGTCTGGGGGCTTGGTAAGCTGTTGGTCGGGTGGAAGAGAGTGGCTGTCCTCCTCCTGTTTGGCTGCCAGCTGCAGAGCCCTTTCCCGCTGCAGCTGCTGTCTGCTCC
This sequence comes from Sinocyclocheilus rhinocerous, assembly GCF_001515625.1. Lineage (NCBI taxonomy): Eukaryota > Metazoa > Chordata > Actinopteri > Cypriniformes > Cyprinidae > Sinocyclocheilus > Sinocyclocheilus rhinocerous. The sequence goes on from NW_015666487.1 coordinate 1,076,533, forward strand.
GGTTAGTCGGAGCGGCTTTCCGGCCACGACCCAATGTGACAGACACAGCCTGGTTTACTGGATAAGAGCACATTAGAGCAGATTTATCAGTATTCACAATTAGAGTTAGAGGCTGTCTTAAAATCTAGAAGAGGATCCAAACACGACGTCTAGGTGCGCAAGTCGACACATATGATTGGAGACATTTTCCGCACTTAATAACTTACAAAATAACAATCAGTATGTGTGCATTTCATTTCATTTCATATACAGGCAGACTGCAAGAATGAAAACCGTTTCTAAGTAAAGTTACAACATTCGTACTCACCGACTTCGCCGTTGTGTTTCATTCTTCGCAGATCTTCCTCTGAAAATCCAGCCCACGCAGCCATTCTCAGAAGCCTATAAAGTTACTTGCAACTTAATTGCAAATCGGTTTTTATCAAAAACAAATATATGTGGGGTTAAATGGTATTTTTCAACATGCACACGCGGAAATTAACTTTACTTTCTCATCTGGCCGCCATGTTTGTGTATAATGACTGCCACGTTCAAGACCCTAGAAAGGCCCCTTCGCTTGTGCCCTCGGCATTTGCCTGTTTTTTTTTCTGACACGTATATTTTATATGCTATTATATTAGTGTAATGTTGCGAATAAAATATAACTTTTTATTTTATATAACTTTCCTAATCGTATAACTTTTTGATAATGAAGTTAAAAAAATACTTACAGGCAATAGTTTTAGATGATTGACCTTTACAATTTCTTTGGGATAGATAGATAGATAGATAGATAGATAGATAGATATCGGCTGTGTAGAATAAAAAGTGTTGAAATATTGTATTAAAAATGTTTTTGGTTTTAGCAGTCCTCAAGAAAAATACATCAGACTATTGGAGTCAACTGATAATTTTGTTTATCCCCCTCTTCTTACTCTTCACATTCACTGAGCCATCCTGCACTCCTAGTGGTAGAGAGGTCAGAGGTTAATGAAAGAGCTTGCTTGGTGATAAAAAGCATGAAATCCAGAGAAAAAGAAACGTCAAACAGTTGTATCAAGTTACACTTTTGTTTTATTGCCAGAAACACCCATGATTGTGGCAGGAGTAAGCACAGAGCTCAGGCTCTCTGTGTGGGGCTGTGAGAGGCTCTGTAATTTCTCTGGATCAACTGCTTATCTGAGGGATCTGGCACGTGTTGCCAAATTAGTCCTGAATGAGTGAACTCTTGTCTGCTACTTTTGCTGCAACACTGATGTCTGATTTCCCATTATTACCATTAGCATCAGCGAGGCATTCTGCGTATGACCTCCATTTCTGGGTGGTTTGGTAGCCTCAGTGTGTTGAACTGCCAGTGATGGCAAGTAGAAGTTCTTAGAGGTCAAACACTGAAAGAAATAGATTAGTATTAGTATTTCACATGCATTGAAAAACATACAGTATTTAGACAGGCTTTAAAGAGTAAATAAATAAATTGTAATTTTTATGCAGTAAATACTAAATAATTTTTCTCTTAATATTTTTTCAAACATTATACAAACATTACATACAAATATTATTACTAGCCTATATGATTTGTATTATTACTTCATTTATAGTATACTATTTATTACTATTTCATTTGTGATATTACTATATTTATATTATACTATATATTATTACTCCTAATTCATTCATTACTCTCAATGCAGATTATGAAAATGCAATAAAATGAATGTAAAAAATATTTAACATACAATATGAAATATTATACAAAATATAAAACATTTCAATTGTATAAATATACATGTGTGTGTGTACACATATGAAGTTAATTTAAAATTAATTCATATTCATTGCGTTGCATTGATATATCTGTGTCTGAATGCACTCTTAAGTCTCTTTTATATGTCAAACACGACAGTCTAAATACTTCATATACATTTTGAAATGTCTCTTAGTGTGATTCTTTACAAATATCACCTATTAATTCATTTAAATTGGCAGCTATCTTTGACAGATTTGATGTGGTTGGCCCATTGCCCTCAAGGTGCAGTGTTGCCATGACATAACACTTCATCCAGACAGGAAACCATGAATAAAAACTCGCAGCTAACAGTCCCCTTAATTCTGTCTAGTCTCTCTTTCTGTATTCTGCTCCCTCTGTGCTTTTTTCTGTCTGTGTGTGTTATATATATGGGTCTGTATGTCAACACGTAGAGGACAAACATGTTTCTGTCCCCCCAACCATTCTTCAACTGTATTTTGTTAAAAAGTCAAGCTCTGTTAATTGCCCTACACAGGGCAACCAAACAATCACTGCCACTTCATGGCAGCTTTTTAAAGGCAGACTCACATCTTTGATCCATCTGGAATTATTTGTGCACTTTAAAGGAGAAACACCTCAGGAAAGGATAAATGGAGACTTTGAGAAGACAGACTGATGTGTGGGCTCCATATGGCAGGCTGAGTGAACATGAGCTTGTGTTAAATTAAGATGGAAGATTCTTTGGCCCAGACCTGACCATATTCCTAGTTACAAGAAAAGCCTGTGAGCAACATCCACCATCACCCAAAGAACAAGCAGCCCGAATTTGCAGTTCACACGTTCAAACATCAGAGCAAGGATGGCAGTGTTAGATTGTGTGCCATACACAGCCTATAGGTATAGAATAAATCTTGCACTTTTGTTTTTCGTTAATATTCAGATGTGTTGAGTGAAACTCTTAAGTGAAATCACTCCTACATCTGAATGTAAGACAAGAATGAACTCAGAACAAATATGGTGTAATTAGATACAAGTCCTCCCCATTAATAAAACCACATTTATTGCAGGATTGAAATAACGTAAAAATCTTGGTACGAGTAATATTGACCATGTACTGTATGTCCTAAATGAGACATTTGTGCAAGGAACATCACCCAACACCTTGCTAACAAGTTCTGCTTGGCTATCGAAAATTAAACAGGCAGATAAAGTTTCTTTAGACACAATATAAGTACATATGGATCATATGGAATGATTTGAAAGAGAGAAAAATCATAAAAAAAATGAATGATTCGTTATGTGTTATATCATTAAATATCTCTTTGCTGAGATAGATATATATTCAACAAAACTACGGCTTCACAGTCCAATATAAAGATATATTTATTTTGTGAGCATGATGAATTTGCACATTAGATCAAGTTTTACATTTTAGACCATGTAAGGGAAACAGGAAGAGCTTTGGCAGCATTCTCAGAACTTTTGGCTAACGTTCTGGCTAAGTAGTATTAAAGTTATGAACAAAGTTTTTTCCAGTAATATTAAAAGAACATTTGTTCATAGTTATCAAGTATTTAATAAAGTTCTCAAAAACGTTTTTTTTTTTTACATGATTTTAGTTTATCTAACATTTTTTAAATGTTGTTTCAGAACGTTCCGAGAACATTCAGAACTAACGCGAAATTATAAAATGGAATGTTCCCTTAATGTTTTCATAACAATAAAAAACATTTTAAAACTTTACAAAACTGGATGTTTTAAATATTCAGAGAACATTCTGATATAATGTTTATATAACTTAATGGAAACGTTAAGAACTTAGAACATGTTTTTCTTAGCTGGGTAACACAGTTGACAGCCATGTATAACTTATGGGCAGTTAAGTAGGAATCAAGTAGGAACAGCAAGTGCACATCATGGCCTCTCTGTGACTTTTAGCCATCAATAAAACACACTTCCCTTAATCAGTCAGGGAACGGGCCAAAAAGACAAACAGCCAATTGATGGTTGACCTCAAGGAAGGTTGAGGTCAATATGGGGATGATTAGGGGTCAAAGCTGTCAAAGACTGAACTTTAGGCAGATGTAATGGTTTCAGATCACACATGTTTTGACTCTCCCACATTTGTGTCCGTCACAGAGCGGTCCTTTCTGTTTATGCTGTGAGACAGAGTTTCAGTTTCCAGTCATGGCCATCTGCAAAGAGTTTAGGGGACCAGAGTGATCATTTTCTGTCTCTTTCACTGTATGTTTAGCATAAAACTACCACTTTCTCTCCTTTAACCCATCTCTGATATTTCTAGAATGTTTGTCATGTGCTGTAAAAAATATTTTTAGTTCAAGTAAATAATGCTGAAAAACAACCAAAGATTAATTGGTGAGTTTTGGGACAAATGACACATTCGAATCAATGAGCAGTGCAGGTGAGTTGGATTAATGTTGTTTTATCTCACATTTATCTTATAAGTGCTTATTTGCTGTTGTTAATATTTATGTGATATTGTCTAAAACAAGGATTTTGGTCTCAAAGATTTACATGTATAATAGAAAACAATATGAATGCACGTAACATTTTAAAATAATGTAAATTCTTTCTCATAATACTCAATGTTAATGGGTTACAATAATTACAGATTTTAAGATTTCTATCATTCAAATTCTTATGTGAACAGCGTCTAATTTTTTATGTACTGTCCCAACTGGCATGATGTGGCATTGATTGACATAATTAACCTGTGTCTTGTGACTTAAGTTATTAGAGGTCACCAGAACAAGAAGATTTTGGCATGTCTCCTGAATCATGTCACCCGAATCTATATTTGTGCCCAAACCGCTTGAATTAGCAGTTTTGTTCAGAGACCAGTCCAGGCTCTGATCCAGGACTTCACTGCAAGTCTCCTGTACAGCCACCCACAACACATCTGGCAGAACCTCAGACATACAGCAAAACAAATATCAAGATGAAACAAGGGTAGTAGTTTGTGTAAGAAACCTGAGACAATAAAGAGAGTTCCACAGCAATGCTTTGTAGGCAGAAATAGATAAATAGTTGAGAAAGGCCTGGTTTTTATAGAGAAAATGGATGCATATGTTAGTGTAAGCAAATGAAACAATTTTAGCAATCATTTCATAGGAAATACTAGATGAAAGCCCCTCCAATGTGTTTGCTCAAATCTTGGCGTAAATAATAAAATAATGTAAATTCTGTCATAATTTACTCACCTTCATGTTGTTCTAAATCCATATGATGTTCTTGCATGGAATACAGAAGAAGACATTTGGAATCCTTACACAAAAGGGAATTAATTACTTCAGAAAACAAACAATTTGAAATTAATTTGAGATTATACAATATTAATCTTAAGATTCTAATCTGCATAAATGGTCTGAACAGTTAATGGAAAACATTCTAAAGTGATCATTTAAGTATATTGGAGTGATGTCTGTTTTGTTTAACTTCAAACAGATGCTATGAACCATGAGCCATTTATTGTTTGCACAGATCTTGCTGGTACAAGTAGTAATCGCAAGGAATTTAACAGTTCTATATCCGAGTCCTCTTTCCGATTCTGGTCCCTTAATGATTCTATAACTGATTCTTTTGAATTTGAAGATAGTCAGTACTAAAGTAATTTACAATAAATCTTGCAAGCCTTACAAATTCTTAGTTCATGGAGTCGGACATGACGAAATTCTTAACTTGCAGTTCAGGACGTGAGTCAGATTAATTGAAAAACTGCTCCAACTGATTTGTATGTATTTGTGATTCACTAAAAAGAACTGACTCAGAGTTTTGCTCGGGAATCAGACTTCACTGGTTGTGTTGTATGTTTAGAAACAGTTCATACTAATTAGCTTGGGAATTGTACTTCACTTTTAGCTTATTCGTATAAGGATACATCTATTTGAGACACTGAAACAACAACTAGTTCTTGCATTTGTTCATAAGAGTTGGAAATCGGACTTCACTGGTTGCGCTATATGTTTTGCACTTCGGGGAACACTTAAAAGAATAGTTCACCCAAAAATGAAAATTACGTCATTAATTACTCACCCTCATGTCGTTCCAAACCCATAAGACCTTTGTTCATCTTCGGAACACAAATTAAGATATTTTTTATAAAATCCGAGAGCTCTCTGACCCTTCCATAGACAGCAAGGAGACTACCACAATCAAGGTCCAGAAACGTAGCAAGGACATCGGTAAAATAGTCCATGTGACATCAGGGGTTCAACCGTAATTTTACGAAGCTACAAGAATACTTTTTGTGTGCAAAGAAAAAAAAACAACGACTTTATTCAACAATTCTTCTCCTCATCCCTTATGCTGTGGCGCTCTACTATTGTGGAGAGATTATCATGACGCATGTGCTTGCTTCCAAAAGTATTCTCTTAGCTTCCTAAAATTACGGTTGAACTTACGAAATGAGGGTGAGTAATTAATGACAGAATTTAAATATTTGGGTGAACTAACCCTTTAAGTACGCCGTTCTGAAAAATGCACGCACAGAACCATGAAAGTCACTCCATTCTTAGTTATGTATGTATATATGTGTGTATATTTGGCTTGCATTTGTTAACATTTCATCTGCAAAAAAGCCCATGATGTATATAGTTTAAGCAATATTTGTTTGTGGACCAACATAGTTCTTGCATTGGTTCTCCATCTCTCCCAGTGGTCTTCTAAAAGTTAATTAATGAACACCTGGTTATAATTCTTGAAGTGTACCCATCAGCAAGATGGAATTGGCCCACCCTGAGCCCCCATCAGCACCCACACTGTGCCTGCAGCCCACTCACCCCACCTCAAGATGCACTCAACACCAGCCACAAGGCCTAGAATAGTTTATATGGGATTTTTTATGTATTTACTACAGGAGAAACTGGCACAGTCACAGGCACCTTCTTCCATACAAGCATGCCACTGTTGCGCACACTCCACCCAACCGCAGCCCCCTAATGCGAAGAACAGTTATTGTACTGCATTTGTTCTGTTGTTATATTACACACACATATGCATGGGTGATTTACTGCCTCTATCTACTTTATGAATGTAATTAAACGTTTACAGTTATTTTGCGTTGGAGGAAAGTGCTGCCTGTGTGTTTTGTGGAAGGTTTACAGCAGCGTGAGATGTTGTTGAGTTTTAACAAGAGGCCACAGGCTTTCTTTGATGTATCAGAAACATAGTGAGCTTGTGCATCGCAAGACAGCGGTGTTGATTATGGGTTTGCTTTCCTGTTTTTTACCATCTGAAATCATTTAATTATCCTCACGTAGTCGAGTCGGCCTTGTATGGGACAAAACAAAACCATAACCGCTGTAATAAAACAATTGTTTGGTTTAACCTTCAGCAAAGCAAATGAGCTAAACAACAGCTGTGTATGCAGTTTCAAAACGTACATGTCTGTATGTCAACAGGTTTTCCTCTGCCGATGATACTTAGTTGTAGTTTATCTTAAGGACTAATATGTTTGAATAAGGACAGAACAGACTAACTCAAAACAGGTTAACAAATGTTAGCTGTGCTTGTTGTTTTATTTCTAGTGGTCTATAATGTAATGCTGAATAATATGAGTACATAATGGCTAATATTTCCCAGGACACACTATACTGTCAGACACAATGGGTTATATTTTGTCATTTTCGTATTACATTCTGTTTGATATTAAAATAACTCAATTAAAACTGAAATAAAAATTAATTAAAACTATATAGATGGACAAAAAAACTAAAACTACTAAAAATGTCAAAAACACAACAAAATTACTAAAATTCAAATAAAAACAGAAGACAAGGTGATTAAAAATGTTAATAACATCTATAATAAGTCATACTAAATTAATACATAAAACTAATGATGGCAATCAGTGTAACTAACTGCATGATATGCCGATTAATTTTTCATGTTATTTTCTTGTTAAATTCATTTTATAGAAATATAAAACATTTATGCAAACAACTTGAAAGGTTTCCATCCCTTAGCAAATCCATGGTGAATTTAATCCAAAATTGTGTCCTCTGTAGGGTAAATGTTCATATATGGGCCTCCTTAAATTGTGGGTGGTAAGTCATCTAATTATTCAGCCCTGGCAGCCATGACAGACATGCTGTCATCAGTGCATGGTACAGTGTGGAGGATACACGTCAATCAGCCTCCAACCTCTGGCAGTTCCCATTATGTACATTTGCATGACACTGTCAAGAGACTTTGTGAAGGTAAACTAGTTTTTTCCCTTGTTAGATACTGGAGAGTTAAAACGACATGCAGCCAGCGAAGGATCCTGAAAATGTGGTTTTGCTTTAGCTCAGCTGAATTCGAAGAGAAGGCAAACTAAAAGCATCTGTCTTTATTTTAGTGTAAGTTATATGTATACAAAGCATGCCTAACTTCACCAATTTTCCTGTGACGTTCTTAACTGGTTTAATTTGTTACATATTTATGGCGTGGTGTTAGAGCCGTATGTTTAGTGTATGATGTACATAGCAAGACTTTAAAAGCCGTTGCTAGTAAAATCTCCATAGTGATGACACAATTAACGCTGCTTTCATGGGGCAGTCTAGTTTATCCTTTTGCGTTATCAAACAGAATAGATAAAAATAGAAACAAAAGAAACACGCTAGAAAAATGTTTAAAAAAACTGCTCTGTCAATGAATAATTTTTTTTATTGTTTTATTATTGTATTTGTATTTTTTTAACCACAATTTCACTATATAGTGAGAAGCGATGGAACAAATGAAGGGAAGATAATAAAAATGCACAAAATGTAAATTCATTGTAAATTAATATTTGCTGAAAGTCCCCAAGACTAAGACAAAAACATTAAATTGACTTGCAACAGCACAAACAAGTCAGTACTAAAAATGGCAAATGAAGCACATTCAGGAACACACATGCATTCATTAAACAAATTTTGACTTTAAATAGGTAAATCATTTTGCAGCTGACAGTGTGTCCTGAGGGTCCTTTCTATGACGATTCACTTGGAAAAACTTCATTTAGGCACTAATGGGAAACAAACCTCTCACAAAGTTAATGAGGTTAAATCACTATTTTCCTTGTTCAATGAAATCAATGAAAAATAATCAAGAGTGACAGAAACAGATGGAATCAGATCTCAGTGGCCTGCTGATGAACTGTCACTCAGGGAAAAAAAGCACTAAATTTTCACTTCCCGCACTTCATTTTTCTTCCCTGATGAAGATCTGTCACATGCAGCCTCAAAATCACGCTTTGAGCATCAGAAGGTCTGTTTGCATGAAAGCAGGAGCAGAGCGTGTGTTTGTAGTCGTGTCATATTTGTGTTTTCAGTTAAAAGAGTGAACGAAAGCATGCAAATGTCCATGGTGTGATATTCAAGAGGAGAGATTTTCTTTTTGTTTGCCATGTGTGATTAGGTCAAAGCAGACTTTAGAGTCACTCAAGAGCATTGAGTAATTTTTTGGATGAGATGTCGGATTGAATAAGATGTCTCCCTGTTGCCTCTCACCACAACAGGAAGGAGATACTATGCTTTTGCTTTATGTTCATGGGAAAATACTGAGAGAGCACTAGATCTCCAGCAACCCACGGCTTTCACACTGCATGTCTGTGACAGCTGTATTGGATTAACTGATTGACTCATTACGGTAACTGCAGAGAAGTGACGGAGTCAGCGAGTAGATAAACAAGGCTCTCTGGAATACTTCATTCTGATTGGTCAATCACGCCAACCAGCGGTCTGATTTTCCTTTCACCGGCGATCTTGGCAACACTGTATATCAGGGTAAATTAAACAGGCGCAACTTTCAAGTAGTGATGGGAGAAAAAAAGCTTTTCAAAACTCAAATCAATTCAACCAGCTGCTTCGCAAAAAGATTCACCATTTAAAGCACACTGGTCAAAACGGTGTAAATGCAAAGTGGACACAACCCAAACGTGCACTTTTGACAAACCAATTAGGCCTACATATGTTTGTAATAAAGTATAATCTGTTAAATGTAATCTACAAACAATTAAATACTTTATATTAGGCACTGCTTCATAAGTTTACCACATCAACGCCCTCTAGCAACGAACCGTCAGAATTCAAGCTTGGAAACACAGATAATGCATCTTTATGTCCTTAAATTTTGACCTATAACTGTAACCATAACTATAAAGTTTTAATAATAATTCTAATTGAGAATAGGAAAGTTAGCACCACAACTGTAACGATAATAAAATCACATTCTTGGATTTAGTTTCAGAATGATTTTTTTTCAGCTGATGAAAAACATTGACAGACAATCAGAATTCAGTCAACTTTAAAGGTGACATGAACTGAGAAATCAAAACTCAGAACTCAAAACTTTCATGTTAGTCTAAAACAGCTTATATTGAAGCCAAATCTGCCAAAATAACAGATTGTGGAATGTACAACTCTATGATAGTGTGGCTAAACACCGCCTCCACAGAAGATCAACTCCTGCTTCTACATCGCTGTCAGTGTTGCCAACTAATTTTCAGGGGAAGTTGCTAAAAGAAGTTCGATTTGTTGCTAAAAGTTGCTAAATGACGTTGTGATGTCATTGCGTGATGACGTCATTACGTAATCACGACGCAAAATTGTGTCACTACATTAAAAATATATATATTTTTATATGTTAATTTAGATTTGTTCGTAAAATAATATAAATGCATAATATAATGTTAAAATATAAAT
>NW_015666487.1:1087215-1102673 GCF_001515625.1 Sinocyclocheilus rhinocerous
ATTCAATTATTATTATTATTATTAAATTGAACAATTGCAAATAGCAGCTAACTCAATTCTCGTGATGTGTGTACTGTTAGGCATCTGTGGTTTCCTCTTTTTGTGTAATTTGAATGAAAATGTGTGCCTTTTTATTGTCTGAGCCACTTATCAAAAGTTGCTAAAAGTAGCCAAATAAAATTAAAAAATAGCTAAATTTGTTGCTAGGTGCTTTTGGAAGAAAAAGTTGCTAGGGTAGTCTGAAAAGTTGCTAAATTTAGCAACAAAATTGCTAAGTTGGCAACACTGATCGCTGTCTGTTTAGCCCCGCCCACCGATTTGCACATGTAATGTAAAAAACAAGAGCGGCAAATGCAGGCCTACACAGAAACCAAAAGGTAAACTTTATTTGATTAACTTTATTTTTCATGAAGTTACATACTGCGTCGGTAAGAACTTGGTCCTTTGTGCACTTCGTTTTACCACGGATTCGTTTACTATATTGGATCCGTCAGTAGCCTATGTCGCACCTCACAAGTGTGAGTAGGCTAACTGTTTTTATTAGGTGATCAGTCACTATTGCTTTATCTGTTATTACAGATCATTTGATATGTACTGAGTATTTATGTGTTTTTAACCTAAATCACAGCAGCCTCCATCTATGAAGGATGTAGCCTGTCAAATATACATAACTATTAGCCAATCATACCAGTGTGCATTTACTTAAGTCTACAGTCTGCCATGCCTATTCAAAGAGAGTGTTCTGATGAGGGGGGTTAAAAACAGGACAGAAAATAGCCTATTGCTTCTTAAAGGTGCAATAGGAGATCTTGGAAAATGCTAACTTTAGCCTGATAGCACTGAAAGCGAACGTCCCACCCTCCCTGCAATTGCCGTCCAAAGCCACGCCCCCTGAACGCATATATGCTCACAGACCAGAGACAACATTACTACAATAGGCTATGGTACAAAATAAAAGACAAAGGCAGGTCATGACACCTTTAAAGAGCTCACGCATATGACTGTATCTAACTGGTGTGGACGCTAATATAGTTATCGTTAGTAATCTTTATAGTTATCGTTCTTGGTATGAACGGGCCTTTTTCACATTTACCCTAACAATCTCATTCCCTCAAACATGTACATGTGCCTTAAATCACTCAGCAAATAGCTTCATTTAACACAGCGTGATACCGTGTAACTCAGATCTGTTTGCTTCTGTCAGCTTTGCTTTGCAGTGATGACTCCTGAAGGTCTTTGTCACAATTTACCCTCAACAGCACTAAATGATGAGTAATAAAAATATTTTCTCCTACCACGAGGAGGCTGCCCAGCCGCTGTTTGAAAGGTCTAATATTTTCCAACCCATATGTCCGGCACTTTTCACAGTTGGCGTCAGTGCATGGAGAAGATCTAAGTGCAGGCACTTTGAAGTGTTTGTGGTGTAGCCACATCTGCCAACAAGATGTGTTTGCGTGGGATATGGAGCTGAGTGTAAGCCTGGGGATTCAGGGGTTGTCGGTATTCTTTAACGTCATGTGACAATGAACAACATCTCTTTCCTGGTGAGAGAGACTCATAAAATATTACCATGTATGTTAAGAATCTGCAGGGTGTCTGCATTTTAATTTGTGTTAATATGGTCATTGAACAAGATAATAAGGATTACGTGGAAGTCATTGACGGGAAGTGACTACGTCCATTTTCCTGACATCATTTGGATTAGCTTAATACATCCTGAGTAATAAAACTAAAATTGCTCCTGTCAAATTGTCCTAAAACATGGGTACGGAAAATGCAGAGAGCTGTCAGTGCAATTTCTCATGCCAGTGAATGTCCTAATCCTTTCGCACATTCCAAATTTGGGATAGGAATAACAAAGAAATTGGTTTCAAGGCCGCTTTTAAAACTCCAGGTTCCATTTGGATCTTTAAATATAGTAGCTCGAGACCATGTCTGAGGTTCACTAGCGCCAGGCAGAGCCATCTCCATATTCCTGTTAACCTCTGCACCCACAATTATGACTACAACAGAGGCTGTAACACAGTTAAATGATGGCAAAACCACAGAAACTGTAGTTTAATCAGGAGTTTATAGAGCCAGTTTCTGCTGTGCCCATATCTGACACACTGCAAAGCATTTTCACAGTTCATTAGAGTGACTTTGCCAAAAGCGGTTGGCCTTGGGGTGTTATTTTCCTCTATAGCTTCAGTCTCACTACCAAGTGCCAATCCCGACAGCAGCTCTGCCATTTGTTACCATTATTAAAGTCATATTTCTCAGCTCGGTTCATAAATCGTACTTGAAATTGGTGAGCGAGCTGCCTGCTCTCTCATTAGCAGGGGCTTTGCTGTGGCCTGGAGACGGCTGTTTGCTTAGAAAGATTCTGCATTCTTTGGTTGGAGCCAACCAATGTGAAATTAATGAAACTGAATCAACATGTTGTGAGCTGTAAATGTAATTGCATTAGGCTTAAATATACTCAGTGATGTTGGTAACAGTCGTTTAGCAGATTTTTTTTGTTGTTGTCCAAAGTGACTTATTGTACATTAAAAGTACAAATAACTTTGAAAGTTAAAACTTTTATTCAGCAAGGACATATTAAACTGATTAAAAGTGACAGTAAAGACTTTTATAATGTTACAAAAGATTTCTGTTTCAAATAAATGCTGTTCTTTTGAACTTTGTATTCATCAAAGAATCCTTCTTTAAATAATTATTCTTTGAAACCATCCTGGTGTCTATTTTTTTCACTATTTTACTGTGGCAAATGTAAGCATATCCATACACATCACAGGAATTTCTTAACCAGAAAAATAATTATATGAATAATAGACTGTTGGCATAATCCCACAAGTTATTATAGAAACCAAGCCTGAACCCCCAGTGGGAAAAAAATGAGCTCAGTCCCAAAAGATCAAGAAGCAGGAAATACCTGCCGCTACATCCACCCTTTTTTGGTCCTGTTAGATTTAATGGCTCTCTCAGGCTTTCTCTATATTTTGTTCACTTATTTACTTTCTCTCATGGTGATCTGTTCTCACGAGCCAAGCTGCAATACCATGTAGTTCACCACAAAACAATCTGAAAAGGAAGAAACTGTTCTCAACAACAAAAACACCCCGCCCTGTCCTTGCTGTGAAAACCAATAGTGAATCATGAACCTAAATAGCTTTGGAGGAAAATGGTTCAGGCAGGCTCAGTGTGCATGTGAGAGTTATTTTGGCTCATTATTGTGTAATCTGAAAGGTTAGTGAATTGAAACCAGCATGAGCAATGATTCTTCCAAAGCCTGAGAGGAAAAGAAAATACCTACAAGGTGATTGTACAAGTTTTTTTACAAACAGTAAAACCAACAGATTACAAGAGACGGATTGTGTTGTTACCCGCTCCTTTGAATCTAATTGGGTGGGTTTACAATTAAACTTTGTACAACGTCATTAAATTAGGTGCTAGCTGTAGCTAATTAGCTTGAGTTAGTTAATAGGGTTACACATATAATTTCCTTCTCTTCTTTGTGATCTAATTTAGCTGGAAGACCCTGCAAAGAAGTGAAATAGTGATGTTTTCCTCAAACTTAAACTAGGATATAGCATACGAAACGAGCTTCTGGCTTAGTTGTGGCAGAACTAACACATGTTACTAGTCAGGCTAGTAGCTAAGGCTGTGCTAATTAGGAAAACAGGCATAAAATCTAAAAGCAACCATGTTTACTGTTTGTGCCAGTGTGGTCAATTTTCATCCCCCACACTGTAAAAGCCCAATCCAGTCACAAGGACAAATGTCTGACCTCAGCGAGCAATCAACCACATCAGGCCAGGCCAAACAGGGTCACATGATCATTGATGAGGCAGCCGTGGTTTGCGGCTGACATTTTAAGGTGACTGTGGAGAAATGCATTCTCCTTAATAGCACCAGTCTGACCGCATTGAGGAACCAGATAATTCTGAAGCATTATGGTGATGTGAACATCCATTTCAAATTTCTGATGATCTTTAACAGGGATTCCCAAACTTTTTTTTTTTGTCAGCTGAACCCCTTTAACCTAAAATATGTACCTATACCCTCTTAAATTTAAATGTTTAATATTTTAATAATTTAATTAAACATTCACATGTTCTCTGATGTCAGTGTCATGGTCACATGACATGGAGGCAAGCAAATAAAAATATTTCATATTTTCTAGTTGTTTTAGTTTGTTAATGTTTTTTTTAATTGTTATATACTGTATGTACATATATATGAATGTATGTATATATATATTTGTGTGTATATACACACACACACACACACACACACACACACACAAGGTTTGTTTTTGTGAAAAGTGGGGACATCCCATAGGCGTAATGGTTTTTCTACTGTACAGACCGTATGTTCTATTGCCGTGTTCAGTGGCATACCGACATATTGATTGTTTAGGAAAAAAGGAAAATTCGTTCATAAATTCAATATGGTGTCTAACCTGACTAGGGTCTATGCTGTATCTTCTTTCTACTCACTATGATGGTAATCTTAGATGTATAAATCTTTACAAAAATTATTTACAATGACTGTCAGTGGAATAATATAAGCACAGTTCAAAAAAGTAATAATATTAAATTCACTAAATGTGCAAAAATAAATTACCACAGTTTGGGGTACCAACCCTGTTTTACAATCCAGATTTTAATCAGATTTCCAAAATATTCCCCATTGGTCGCCCTACCTGTTAGCCCCTCCCCAAACATATGCCATTGGTTGAGCCAATGTTGCATGCTTCAACAGAGGGTCAAAGCTTTGAAAAAACTGTTCCTTAAAATGCACTTCTGTGTCATCTTCCATCATCTGTCACAAATTAAACCTTTGCAAAGAATTGGATCAAAAGTGTTTATCAGTTGTACCCTTTAAAATCCCTCATTCCGAAAGACCCTTTGAAATTGAGCACTTTGGTTTAGAAAGGCCCTTCATTATAGTGGCTATGATTGTTCTCATTCCGAAGTGCCCTTTGCAGGCAAATTGATCCTGTTTGGTATGCAGCGACAGTGTTTGCACAGTTTTGGGGGGAATCTACAAATTCTACTTATATCTGTTTGTCCTTCTAGAAACCTTTAAATGCTAGCTATATTACATTTAAATCCATCATGTTGATGTAATTTGTCAGAGTTTGAACATTTTGGAGATCAAATTAATGTAATCAGCAGTACATGATAGGGGGCAGTGCATATCTGAATAAACGATTGAATATCAGCATGGCCTATAAAAAGTATGTGTAACTGAGCTCTGGCCTTTGAGCTGACATGTAGAATAAGGTCGAGAGCCCGTACCAGACAACACGCTGTGAACGTTTATGGTTGTAACTCTGTCACTCTCCTGGCAGGGACCAGCCCCAAATCATCACAATCCTTCATAATGATTTAAAGTGAATATTTTGAGATTTAAATGCATTTTTTTTTCTCAATGCCAAACCATAATATGTCAATCGGTTGTATCACATTTCAAAACCCCGAGGACCAATTTTCTTGGTATCAAGCCTGGTTATAAGACTTTGAGGTTAAAGTCTAGTTACGAAAGGCATAAATTCTTATTAAATTCGATTGAAATGAGATTTGAAGCAACTTGCATAAACTTTGACGCCACAAATGAGCAATTACCTGTTTGAAAAATGAGAAATAATTGTTAAATAAACCTGAAATTTGATGTCGCTGTCCACTGCCAGCTCTAGGCACAGGATCATTTGTCGATAATTACTTGTGTCAGTGCAACACTCCCAGTTGTCTGTCAATGTTATGTTTGACTCTCTGTGCCTTGAGCTTGGCCCAATTCAGCTCTAATATGACCAAATTTATTAATGTTATTTCTGTTAATACAGACCATTAGCTGCCAGACTGCTTGTGAAGGAAACGAGAAAGATTAGACTTGATAGCAGAAACTGCCAGGTACGCTAACCATTTCTGAGTAGGCGAATAGACATTTGGCTGCTATTTACATGAAAGAAATACGACTGCAGCCTGAGGGTGTTTTGAACTTTGAAAAATGTATTTGCAAAATCCCATGAGTGCGAGGAATTCGCTTGGTAAAGAACCAGCGTAGATCACTCCAAAACATAACAGGCTGACTGCATCTCGTGCTGTGAATGTTTGCACTTTTTTTCTTGACAAACCGCCTATTCACAGGAAAAGGACCTGCTTGAATTTTTACACTGCACTGCTCAAGACATCTTTGTGAGGCTTATGTGCTGAATACTTGAGGTGACTTGCTGATGCTCTGTATGCAGACACGTTCTGACAGATTTGGACAGAGCCCAAGGCAGATACAAAAGAGTAGTCTGTCAAAACCAGGGATAATTCCCTTCCTCTCTACAAAGACACCATCTGAGAGCCATTTACCTAAACAGTGTGGTTTTTCATAGTTTGGGGAATACAATGAAGTTTTGAACTTGTTGACATTATTTATCCCTCAGTTCTTTAAATATGTGAAGAGAAGTTCTGCTTTCAAAGACACCAAGAATACTTCAAGGAAATATCCAACTAATGCTCACTATCATATATTTTTAAGCAAGCTAAAAGGTTCTAGAACTGTAAGTCATTTTATATTTTGCCCATTTTACCAGTAAAAATAATGAAAGCATGGTTGTTTTACGGACATAATTCTCCCACAACTTAAAGCATTTGAGAGACATCATGACCAATGTCTCTGAAAAATGTTCACTAATGTGGTTCAATGACTTATTGCTTTATGATGTATTGTTGTAAAAACAAGAAATGGCACTTATACAGTTTTTAAAAATGTATTAATATTTCTGTACTCTAAAAAACAAAAAATGACACAATGGCGGCAACATACTTAATTCTGTCAGTTACATTAGACATAGACAACAGCATTATTTTCTTGTAAAAAATATATAATTTATTTTACTTTATGATACTACAATAAATGTACAAAATACTAAATCTTTTTAAATGGGCGATACAATTATATACATCTATCTGTTCCATTTCAACAAAAATGGAAATTATATATTTTGCAAAAGTTTGTAAAAAAAGACCCTGGACCACAAAACCAGTCATAAGGTTAAATTTTACGAAATTGAGATTTATACATTCTATGGAAGCTGAATAAATAAGCTTTCCATTGATGTATGGTTTGTTAGGATAGGACAATATTTGGCCGAGATACAACTATTTGAAAATCTGGAATCTGGAAAAAAACAAAATATTGAGAAAAGCGCCTTTAAAGTTGTCCAAATGAAGTTCTTAGCAATGCATATTACTAATCAAAAATTAAGTTTTAATATATTTACAGTAGGAAATTTACAAAATATCTTCAAGGAACATGATCTTTGCTTAATATCCTAATGATTTTTGGCATAAGAGAAAAATCAATAATTTTGACCTATACAATGTATTTTTGGCTATTGCTACAAATATACCACAGCGACTTAAGACTGGTTTTGTGCTCCAGGGTCACATATAAGCTGGTAAATGGAATAAATTTTATAATATATACTATACATAAGTGCATGTACAACATATCCATCTAAAAAAATTCTTTCCTTTAGCGCATGGCGATCATCCATACAGGCACGATAGCCTCAGGAAAACCTTCCTGCTTTTCCACGTCCAGTATGGTGAGGCCTGCTGTCTGAATGATGTTCTTCATGATGTCCAGGTGGCGAATGATGCTGCTGTCAATGGGGTCCAGCTTGCATCCCTGCCGCGCCATGTTATCCTTAATGAAGATCACACCGTTGGGCCTCAGGCTCTGCTTAGCACGCATTAAAAACTCCACCAGGTCCTTATCAGTAAGATGACCTGAGAAATGTAAAATAGTTGATGAATCATGTAATTCTTGACAAAAAGAGAGTGTGTAAATTTCAAAATGTCCACAGTCCAAAACTCATTTAGCAGATACTGTTTATGTAAAGCTGAGCAACAGCTGCATAAAGTCCAGAATTCTTTACATTTTATATAACTACTTGTCGAGTCACTTAGGTCTTAAAAAATCTGTCACCATGCACCAAAGTCTTTATATGGTTTTAGGCAGTTTCATATAGATATCTGTGCCGTCTGTGTCACATGTACACAGACTGCAGTGAGGGAGATGAAACTGTATACTGAAACAAAAGACTCTGACTAGCATTCAGCTGCTCTCATTACAGCAAATGGGCAAAGATAGCCTGGACCTACTAAAATAAGCAAATGTAGGTGGGCAGAAAACACAGGTCAAATTAAAATAGTAATTGCAGACAAAACATTACTGTAAAATATATGTTACATAACATCAAATAATCCATGAAAACAATCCATCCACTCACAGGCAACCCACTGCAGCCAGATGACATCGTATCTCTTTGTAGGTGGGCTGAATTCCTGCAGATTGTAAAGGTAGTAGGCCTCCACTCGGTCTGCGTAATCTCCGAGGTAAACCTCATGAGCGTGGAGGATGAACTCTTCCATCATGTCAAGCATCTCCATGGATTCAAACACAGGAAACAGAACTCCTTTAGACACCCTCCCGATTCCACAGCCGCAGTCTAGTGCCCGCTTGGTGCCAGCCTTTCCTGGACCCTATAATAATAAAAAACACAATAAATTATTACACTTTTTTTTCCTTTTTTTTTTTTTGATGTTCAAAAATAATAAAGAATTATGAGTGCTAGTCCAGGTTCAGGGTCAAAGTTTCAGCAGAACAGCTGAGCACTATTTATGAAGCTAATGCTATTTGTCAACTTATATGTGTTAATTAACCACATGTTGAAATAGTGTTATAGAGACGTGTACAGCTTGGTTATTCTGATCTAAAGGTCTTGCTATCTAAAGAATATGTGTGAGCAGACCGAAAAGGCAATGTGCAATTAAAAATGATTGTCTGTTGTCATAGGCTCCCTAGTGAAAAAGTAATACATTTAAAATACATTTATTTCATACTTAGTATAGTTCAAATCTATTATCATATTTACTGACATACCACTGATATAAAAATTATGATGAAACATCATTTGTCTAAAATGTGTTTTAATGTCACTATTGATGAGGATTGTATGATTTTTGAATAATATCGGCCTTTAAATGCAAGATATTTAAAGTGTACCTAAAGTATACTTGCAATTTTCCATTTTAGCGCAATCAAATATACTTCGGTATATCTTTAGTTGGACTTCATCACTATTTACACACAATTAAAGTGCATTAAGCATAAAATTAGTTGTTCCAATTTGACTTTAAGTATACCAAAAGTACAATTGCAGGTAAAATTTTCATTAAGTACATAAATATGTAAATGTATTTGTAGTATACTTAGCATGAAATAAATGTATTTCAAATACATTTTAGTATATTTATTTTTCACTAGGGCTGTGTCTGATATTTATAAATAGGATGTATATAAATTAATTAACTCTTTTTAACTGATGTATGAAAACAAATGTTTGAAAAAACAAATTGGCATAGAAAAAAATCATTTAGAAATTGTTAGTACATTTCACATTAATTACATAAAAATGCCGAAAAGGTATTTTCTTGTAAAACATAAATCCAATAATCCTTTTTTGAATTTACTTAGAAAAATATATATATTTAAGTTTATTTCAATGTGTTTCTTGTGAATAATTCACATTCAGTAAGAAAGAGAAAATTTAAATTACATACAACAAACTTTTTCAGGAACTGTCTTGAGCCTTCAAGGTCGATCTCTGATATCTCCACAAAGTCTCCCATCATGCCCTCCTCTGATGCCGGGACATCCTTGTAGAAGTTCTGTGCCCTGTAGTAAAACTGCTTCTCCCCTTTAATGTACTCACAAGTCACGGCATAGAGTTTTACTGTAGGGCAATAAACATATAGACAGTCACATAGACACTAAAAAACGAGAGAAAAACAAGCCATTGATTTAATTGCTAGAAACCTAATCTTGTGTTGTAGTTGAAATATAAAGGTCAGCTGTGGGATCAAAGCATCTATGAGATAAAGTTTCACAACAACCCAACTTCTCAAAGCAACATTTAGTCATAAGTAGTTTTTTTGAAAAGTACCAGTTATTAATAGCATTTGTTTATGCAGTTTCCAAGATTTTTTTCTTTCAGCAAATGGGATTGAAGAATCAAGATACTGTTGGTATTGACAGTGTTGTACTACAGCACAAAGGAATGCTTTATTGTTGGCACATTTAGGAGTTTAGATGAAGCAACTCAACATATGATACTCTGTCAGCATCAGTCTAATGTCACATTATTAAGTTCAGCTGGAACATCTGCTTTCTTGAACGGCTGGTCACTTAAAGGACAGGCCAGTTATTAAGTCAAAGTATGTTTGCAAAGCTGGAGTCAAACATCGGATCACCAGATGATCAGCGGGAAGACCTTGCTGAAGGGTTATAGGTGAGAGAACTGGCAGGGCGAGTGGACTGTGATACTGAAATTGTGAGCAGGGTTTGATATGTGAACCACAAGTTTACTGGTTCAAAGTCAAAAATAGTAACACTGGGCAGTGATTCCCTATGGACTATTTTATTTTGGTCCTGTATATTTTTGTTGGCCGTCTTTATAGCTTAACACTCACTCATCTGCTTTGCCTTATTGGTCATGAGGCAACATTAAAACCTGCTAGTATTATGAAACATTTCAGCCAAAGCAAGACATTAATTCTAATTTTTCTCTGAAAGAGATAGTTCACCCAGAAATGCTAATTCTGTCATCCATTTACTCATTCTCATGTCATTCCAAACAGTTTCTGTGGAACATAAAATATGATATTTTTGAGAAATGTATGTTTAAAAAAAAAAAATCATTTATGTATTCGTTAATTTATTCCATAAAATGGAAATCAATGTAACCAAAAATATATATATTTTTTTAAATCTTCTTTTGTGTTCCACAGAATGAAGAACATCATAAAGGTTTAGAATGACATGAGGGTAAGTAAATGATAACAGAATTTTAATTTCTCTCACAAAACACTTTCTGAATTCATATCAGTCTTTTTAAAAATATGAATGAATGATTGTGTTCCCTTTTGGTCTAAAATGCAATTGATGTCATTTTACGATGTACTCAAAAATATTTTTGCTCCTAATGCTTAATTTTATTGTAATTTATTACATGAATACATCATTTATTACATGAATTTCACTGACACTAACATAACTTTGCTGTAACTGGGTAGGGCATTTGCAGTTTCCAGTAGTAAAATGTGCTTTTTTTGTGTGTTTTTCTCTTCCCACCGACATAATACATTATATAGGGGTTAAAAACTAAATTTTTAAAAACTACAAGTGCTATTGCTAGCTTTTAGTTACCTGCAAGTTACTTTTTTTGCGTAAAGTTCACAGTTTAACATTTAAGAAACACTTTTCAGTATATTTCTTTTTACCTCAATTTATTATTCCTTTACATATTATTTAACATCAACTGTTCTTTATTTAATAAATGGGGGGTTTTCCCCCCCGTGTTGTTGTACACGAGTAAAGGCCAAGGGTAAAACCTGTTGATCTCTGTGTTTTAATACCAGACCAAACTCTTCAGTAACAACACAAATAGTTGTGATTGAGTCTGTTGAAATAAATCCAGCCTCTGAATCCAACCAGTAACTCACAGTAACACTGACAGACTGGTTTAATTGTCTCCACAGTTTACACTACCCAACATCTGATAGAAATATAAGCTAACATTCATCAGACAAAGACCATCATATAATATTCATGGCTGTTTAAAGGAGAACATTTGCTGAGATTTTTTATGTTAATGACTCAGGAACTTTAACACCTAACCACCATCTCCAAAGCCTTTCAATACTTTGAAATATGCTGTTATTGCTGCTAATGCACCAACATAGCAAAGTCACAGATGATATTTTATTATTCAGTAAAATTTAAAGTATGCAGCATGCATATACATGTTATGCAATTATGCTTAAAATAGACACATGGCTGTACACTGGGATAAATAGTATGTACTGTATACTGTTAAGTGAAAATCAGTTGTTCCTATTGGATATTGTGGTTTAGGCATAGCTGTTCGACATTATCTTCTCAAATTTGCAAATGTAATTTTGAAGCAGCTTTAATAGGGACAGATATGCCAATAACATGAATATTAGTGGATGCAGACTAAATATTTATTGTGGATATGGTTTGACACAACTCCATACTCCAAATATCTGCCTTACGGTTCTCATCACAACAATATTGCAGGAAAACTTCAAAGGGTCATAATACAAACAATTCATTGTGCCACCCACTCCCACATCTTACCCAGAGGAATCTGCTCCAGGAGGTACAGGTAGCTGGCGAAGAACTCCTTCCTCAGAGTATTGTGCAAGTGGAAAGACATACTGTGCTTGCACATCTCATCATCCGTCTTTGCCCAGCGGTCTCGGAAAGCTTGATGCGTCCTGCTAAACTCCATAATGGAGGTGGAATCAGACATTCTGAATCTTCTGCAAAGTGACTCAAAGCGTGTGTGATAATGCGTAGCTCAAGGTGTCTCTGAAGACACCACGATGCTGCTATATCTGTAGGAGGCCTCTGGTTACTGACCGGTTGAGCGTTCTTTTCTCAGCAGAGTGCTTAAAACTACCACATCTTATCAGATCACCTGCTTTAGGCCTGGGGTGGTGGAATGAGAAAGGGACGGGTAAGATTGCCTCAGAAGAGGGGTGGTGCCTTCTTCTCCAGTTCCAGAAGAAGCTCCTTCTCTTACGTTCCATAGACACATCCAGAATGGCATATTAGTGCATACCAACACATAAACCAGATAGTCATGCATTCATTCACAGCTAGTGACAAGCGGCTTATGTAGTGGCTATTCTTAGCACTGCCTTCTCATGTTTGTATACACAGTATTGGTGGCAAGTTCACAGTGGTGAGGAAAGATCAAAGACAGATCTAATCTGAACATGCTGTTGCTGCTTACTGTCTGCATGCATTGGCATTAGCTACAATAATGACACAATTGCTAAAAAAACTTGGTTTTTAGAGTTACACATACAAATTGTGTGAAAAAGCAGAGATAGGGAGAGAGAGAGAGAGAGAGAGAGAGATAAGATGGATAAGATATCAGGCCTCTCATCTTTAGTCATGTCAGCTCATGGGCCATGTGTTACTCATATGATTGCAGTTTGAAATTTAGATAAATTGCCAAATGATCATCACCTTAGTGTATGTGATATTCAGTGAACCAGAACTGAACCAGTGCTTAAATTGGAAATACATTCTCAATGCAATTAGAGAAGACTGTTTATAAATAATGCAGGTCCTAAAGTTGGTCCAAAAAGCCATATTAATATAGGTAAATGTTTCAAACAATTTGTTTGAGTTTTTAAAAAATCGAATAGATTTCTCCATACTTCCCTAGCTGATTCATTACAGTATAACGAGACATTTTTTTAATTACAAGTTTTCTGAAATGTCATGTTTAAATATACAAATCATGGATTATTTAATTAAAAATGCACTCATTAAAATCTTATACATTTCCAGAACAGAAATCTGAACATTGGATAAAGTCAGGTTCAAAAGTCTTGTCTTTGTTTTTATTTTTTTATTTCTTAATGTGTTCTAAACTTTCTAAGACTGTTTCTTCTAACAAGATATATCAAAACAAGACATTTTTCTAATAGTCCAACAATTGTATAAAAACTGGGCTGGTGGTTAAAAAGTATCCTTTATTCTTACAGTCTTTATTGTTCTGACAGCAATTTGTACAAGCTAATCTGATTTAGAAGCTGTCAATAACTAGTTCACTTCCAATTGTAAAATATAGGTAATAGGTAATTAAAACTGTGAGACTTGAACTAATACATTCAGCACTATAAAATGCGTTGAAGAAAAACAAATACCCGTATAAATACATAAATACAAATCAAATCCAACAAAAGCCTAGCCTGTACATGTATTCCAAGTGAGCGATGCGTACCTCCACATATACAGGTGGCGCTAGAGGTTCTTCCGCTTATTTCTGCTTCTTCGCTTCTTCACAGAATTTCAGTACACACCCATAGCAACACAAACAGCAGCATCCTGCCAGAGCAGAAACGATGAAGCAGTCCGGACATTAGAGACACGTCAAAACATCAGACAGAAATCGACCGCACATGTTTGTTTGCTTTAATTTATGAGCAACAATGCAAGCGGACGACGCCAGATATTTAAAACGGTGAGTGTTTGTGTAATGCGAGCGAGCTCTGTCATTAGCTGTAGTGGTCGAGCTTGAGCTTAACACTGCATATAATTGTTTTCTAAGGCGTAAGACATTCATTTTTGATATATATGTACAGCTTTCAAAATATTCAGGCAAATTATGGCATCAGTTTATATTTATGTGTCTTCAAGTGACGGTTATATGGGCATAATCATCATCATTATCATCACCACAATATCATCATTCATCATATTAAACAGAGTTATTGAATTAATAAAATGTATTTGTACGTATGCTATGTTTACAATGGTAACGTTACTGAATGTTTACATTAATTTACCGTGTTATTTAATGTTGCTCCAGGGTGCTTTGAAGGATAACAATAACAAGTTACTATCTGGGAACATGTCCGAGAAAAACAAAACAAAACAAAAAGGATAACAAAACATGATTGTTTTACCAATAATATACTACTTTTTTTTTTTTTAAAGATAAGCTTTTAAAGATAAGCTTTATGCATCAAACATCTTTCATAGGTAACTCAAAAGTAAGGCAAGGCAAGTTTATATAGCACATTTCATACACAATGGTAATTCAAAGTGCTTTACATAAAAGAAAAGAAAATAATAATAAACAATAAGATCACAACAATAAAACAAGGAATTTAAAAATTTTGAAAATTATTAAAAAATTTATTGGTAAATCTGGGTATCATCAGCATAGCTGTGATAGGCAATTTCAAAAATAGTAGGAAAAGTACGTAATTTATAACAATAATCAATAATAATCTGTAATGTTTTGTCTTCAGGAAATATAAGGGTGGCAGTTTAGATGTCCACCCCACAGAAAAAGCCCTTGTTGTCCAATATGAAGTGGAAGCTACAATCCTTGGAGAGACGGGAGACACGATGCTAGGAGAACGCAAGGAGTGCCAGAAGATGTAAGATCATTCAGATAAATGGAGTAGTGGGAAAATTGATTGTGGGGTAGATTTTTAGAGCTAAAACTTTCCTCCGTTTGCAGAATCCGTCTGAAAAGCCTGAATTCCAACACGGATATTGCGTCTTTAGCACGGAAGGTAGTGGAGGAGTGTAGACTCATTTCCCCTTCCAGACTTCCTGAGGTGGAACAGTTATTGTTCTACCTGCAAAACCGCAAGAAATCTGCAGGTAGGCTGAGAAGTATAGGGTAAAAAATATTATAAAAAGTGCTTTAGTGATTGTTTGTGTTTTGTTTACTCAGAAAAGAAAGAGAAGAAACAGATCAAGCCTAGAGACCTGACTCCTTTTGAAGGCATGGAGGTATAGTTGAAATGAATATGAATTTGTTTTTGTGTCACAAATGATATATATATATATATATA
>NW_015666487.1:1102706-1109500 GCF_001515625.1 Sinocyclocheilus rhinocerous
ATATATATATATATATATATATATATATATATATATATAAATGATAGTTCTTATTGAGTCCTCAACCAAAATGTATAAAAACATTTTTGACTCACTTAATGCCTTGTGTCCTGCAGCTTGATGAGGAGGCCAACATTAATAGCATAGATGACTATGTTGAGCTTCTGTATGAGGACATCCCTGAGAAGATCAGAGGAGCTACACTCATCCTCCATTTGGCCCGTAACCCTGACAACCTGGAGGAGTTGCTGCAGAACGGTGTGTTGCACACTGGAGCTCATGGCTAAAATGTCAAAGAGTCATTTTTAAGCAGTTTAGGATTTTATCTTTAAACCTTCCACATAAAGCCTTACTTTAAATACATTTACATTACCATATAACAAAGCTTTGGTTTGCTCCTCATGTATGATTAAAAGGATAGTGCCCCTAAAAAATTAAAATTCTGTCATCATTTACACACCCTCATGTTGTTCCAAACCTATATGACTTACTTTCTTCTGTGAAACAACAGAAGGTATTTTGAAAAAATGTCTTAGTGTTTTTTTGTCTGTGCAATAAAGGTCAGTGGGCTCCAATGTTGGACCCTGACGTTTTACAAAATATCTTCTTCTGGGTTTGAAAACAAGAAGGAAAGTCCTAGAGGTTTGGAACAAACTGAGGGTGTGTAAATAATGACAGATTTTTCATTTTTGGGTGAAATATCACCAAATTTTGTAGGATGCCATATTTAGGACATTATTATAATCTCTTGCAGTCATTCTCATTCCATTATTTTATGTACCTTATTCATTCTTTCATAAGAAAATGATCTTGAAGCCCCAATGTTTCTGCCCTTACCCTTATGAAAAAGGGCTTGTCATATTAGCACAAAGACTTTATACACTACTATTCAAAATCGGTCAGTAATATTAATTTAAAAAAAAAAAATAATAATAATTTTATCCAGCAAGGATGCATTAAATTGATCAAAAGTGGCAGTTACATAAAACTTCTATTTCAAATTAATTCTGTTCTTTTGAATCTTTGACTCTGTTCTTTTGGGTTTCTACAAAAATATTAAGCAGCACAACATTTATGATAATAATAAGAAATGTTTCTTGAGCACCAAATCAACATATTAGAGTGATTTCTAAAGGATCATGTGACACTGAAGACTGGAGTAATGGGTGCTGAAAATTCAGTTTTGCTGTCACAGAAATAAATTACACTTTAAAATATATTGAAATAAAAAAGTTATTTTAAATTGTAATAATATTTTACAATATTACTGTTTTTGATCAAATAAATGCAGCCTTAAGGCCAATTCACACCGCACCGACCAACGCCAACAAACGCCGACAGGGGTAACACACTGATCCAACAAACTCCGACAGACTAGTCTGTTGGCGTTTGTCGGTGCGGTGTGAATTGGCCTTTTGAAAGAGACTTCTTTCAAAAGTTCATTTTTTCACTAAACTTAATGCCACTAATAGTAAACATTAGTAAAATAAAACCGAGTATGGGGATCCATTCATAAAAAAGTAAGTCTCTTCCATTTACACTCTCCCTTGTCCGATCTCTTTCCTATTTTCTTTTGACTATTTGCCTTTTAGCATCTACCATAGTGTCATTTGATTTTTACCCACAATGCATTTTCTCCTTTGCAAATGTGTTCTTTCTTTTCCCATTAGCCCGTATCCTAACATATTCTCCGTATTCACAAGTTCTTCACAAGCAGCCACATATTTCAAACCGTTGCCATTTTGTATTCACAACGTGAGTTCTTTTCATGAGCAATGAAAGCATTTAGTGTTTTGTCTGCTCTCCCACAGAGACTGCTCTGGGCGCACTGGCCCGGGTCCTGAGGGAAGACTGGAAGCAGAGTGTCGATTTGGCAACCACCATCATCTACGTCTTCTTCTGCTTCTCCAGGTAAACGGGCTACACATCTGCATGCTCTAGCCAAGACTCACTCTTCAGTTTGATGGGTGTTGTGCACGGAGCTGAGACACAACAATGGCGATGTGCCATGAGGAGAATATATTTTCTTGCATGAGAATCATAATATTAAATACCCCTATCATAATACAACACATCAGCTGCTGTCAGGACTCATATGAGAAGCCAGGCTGTAGGTAAATGTGAAAGCTAGAATCATTCTTGAATCTCTGCCCTTCCGATGTTATTCTGCTGAAGTCTGCAATGGTTTGGTTAACATTCATCATGCTCTCGGTGAGGTGAGCGAGTGTATTTGACATGGGTTAAGGCTTTATTTTGGCATGGTTGGATGCATGGTGAAGGTTAGACAAACAAGTTTTTTATCTCCAGTTTCTCCCAGTTTCACGGCCTGATCACTCACTACAAGATCGGCGCGCTGTGCATGAGCATAATTGAGCATGAGCTGAAGCGCTATGACCTATGGCAGGACGAACTGCAGAAGAAAAAGAAGGCTGATATCCTTTCAGTGTAGCGGGGGTCGTAGGTGAAAGGGCGACAGGATGTCAGAGAAAGGGTAAAGGTAAAGTCATGCCAAGGGTCAGGGGGGCATGGGTGTTATGTTTTAATTAAAATGTTGCCCTTTAATTACTGCTCTGAACACAAGGGTTTAATAGACAAGGTCCTTGACTTTTTGAACGGGACGATGACCCAGACAATCAGAACCTGAAGAAGGAGTACGAGAAAGCCCTGAAGAAGTACCATGGATTACTGACCAAACAGGAACAGCTTTTGAGAGGTAGAAAACATTATTACCCCACACACCCACAAAGAAATGTCTAATTTTACAGCTTAAAGATGTGTTTTGACTAGCCAGGCTCCGATGGAAATTTTGGCTGATACTGATGCCAAATATGATTGTTGTGGCTGATTTTATAAATATGCACTGTTCTATACAATATTAAAAACCAGTTGTCTTTTTATAGGTGATGTTTGTGATTTTCTAACTAATAATCATTATTTTACAATTTTGTTGGTGCAGAAATTGCACTGCTCTTTTTAAGAAATAAGCACAAATGAAATCAGTAATATAAAATTTATAAAAACTTTATAAAATTAAAATATTATAAAGTGCACTACTATATATATATATATACACATACATAAACACTGCCGTTCAAAAGTTTGGTGTCGGAAAAAGATTTTTTGAAATGTTTTTGAAAGAAGTATGCTCACTAAGTATGCATTTATTTGACCAAAAATGCAGTAAAATCTGTAATATTGTGGAAATATTATTACAGTTTAAAATAACTATTTTCTATTTGAATACATTTTAAAATATAATTCATTCCTGAGATGCAAAGCCAAATTTTCAGCAGCCATTGCTTTTTTTTCAGGATTGTTTGATAATAGAAAGTTCAGAAGAACATTATTTAAAACATTGTTTGAAAAATCTTTTGTATTATTGTAAAAAAAAAAAAAAGTAATTACTGTCACGTTTGATGTTTAATGCCTCTTTGCTGAATAAAAGTATTTTTTTGAACAATACAGACTTTTGAACAATACAGTTTGAACTGAAAAAGCATTTGAAGCACTAAATCTGCTTCCAATATTATCTGTTTTAAAAACAGATTCGAAAATGTATTGATGACTTTCCTGTTTGTGTTTCTCTGCCATCAGTTGCTCTGTACCTGCTGCTGAATCTATCTGAGGACACTCGCACAGAGCTGAAGATGAGGAACAAGAACATTGTCCATCTTCTGGTGAAAACGCTGGACAGAGACAGTGAGGAGCTACTGGTGCTGGTGGTGTCCTTCCTCAAGAAACTCAGTATCTTCTTAGAAAATAAGAATGACATGGTAAGAAATACTGTCAGATGCTTTTATCCAAAGTGACTTATTTATTCTGTTAACTTACATTATATAGTACAGTATAGTACATTGATGCCCTCAAAGCTTATAGACATGCACTAATAGCCCCAGAACTCCAATTTTGATTTCATGGGGTGTTTAAATGCTGTGCTTAAAGATTGCAACCTGAAAGGTTGCAGGTTCAAACCCCACAAGGCTACACCACCCCAGTTGTCACTTTCTTATTATTACTCTCTCCTTTCTAAATCAGCCACACCTGTTCTCATAACTTGTTGCTCATGTGATGTTCTGTATTGCTTCAAGACAGTTTAGCTGTACTGTTTAGTCGACCACTTATCCCACACTTCCTCCACCTGCAACCAATCACACAAACTCTAACAAACTCTAGATCGAAGGTTATCTCAGCAATCATTTATTTGGATTCATTTATCAGCTAATTTCTGATCTTCTATATTAAACACATTTGTCGAGGCAGCCGGGCAAAGATTATTACGACTTTGACAAATGCTATACAACAATAACACACATTCTTGTATGATTAATTTAATGCTTTCAGTCGTGTGGAGATGACGGTTCTGTCACATTGTTTGACGCCGACTGTGAATGCAAGGTTGTAGATGTATGCAGTTATTAACATTGAAGGCTTGATTTGAAAACTGGTTCCAGGCTGTGAACAGTGGCTTTAATGGGGATCACGTTTCTGCTGGGCTGTCCGTCTGTGGCTGTGTTTGACCACAGCTGGAGCAAGCAGATGTGTTAACAAGCAAAGCCACAGGCACATAAGGAACTAACTGACTGACCTGACAACAATCTCCTACATCACTCCATCACAATCATCTCTCTCTCTTTGATAGGCTGAGATAGATACAGTAGAGAAGCTGGCAAAACTGGTGCCCTGTGAACATGAAGATCTCCTGAACGTAACTCTTCGCCTCCTCCTTAATCTCTCCTTTGACACTGGCCTCCGCAGCAAGATGGTGCATGCGGACCTTCTGCCCAAACTCACCTCACTGCTAGGTAAGATTCCTGCAGGTGTTTTTGGATATTTTATTTTATTTGAAATATATTATAATTGTATTATTTTATTTGAAATATATTATAATTTTATTATTTTATTCTATATATTATCATTTTTATATTTTTGTTACATGTATGTGTGTGAATAATAGTAGAGATAATCAAAATATATTTTTGTTGGTTTTTATTTTGTAATTATTTACATTTTATTTTATGTTATACATTTATTTATTTATTTTATTATTAATATATTACTTTATATATGCTCATAGTAGAGCGAGAGCTGGACAAAAATGGGGAAATACTCTACGTTTTGTGAGCTGCTTCAAACCCACATTGCTCAGGAAACTCCTTGGCCCTAATTTATCTCATGGTTATGAATTCAAATGATTGTTCAGACAAATTAATTGTCCATTTGACAGACTTGCTGTGTTACAACCATTGAGACAGCATAAGTCGTAGACCGTAAATCTACTAGTCATTTATTTTGTGTTTGAGGATGCAAATGTTTCTTAGCCTCATAAAGCAGTTACAGTCTGGCTCTGTCCTGTCTTTCAAAGACCACTTCCCGAGATGAAACGAAACACACGTTTGGTGCATGGACTACATATACAGGCGTGGTTGGCTTTGGCACCAACAATGTGTTTTTTGCAAGGTCTCAGGGGGGTGTCGTGTGTCCCGTGCAATTAATGTAATATATTTGTTAAAAAAACAGTTTCAGCTCTAAAGTAAATGTTGTTCTTCCAGCACGAGGGAAGTCCACATTTAGCGGCTTATGGAGATTTTCTCTCTCCGTCAGACACATACAACTACCCATTCTTTATGAACACTTTGGACTGGCTGCCAACAGCTAATGGTCCTTTGCACTAGTGTGGATGATGTGATGTTTTTGTAAGTATTTTTTTGAAGGTGTGTGTAACCTCTGCTTTTATCTGGTCTGCTTTGTAAGAATGTGACATAAAGTCCTGTCAGAGTATTGCAAATACCTCATGAATCTTCAGTGTGCACTGAGTGAGGCTCCTATCTGCTCTTCTGACCTTGCTGAAAAGATGAAAGTGAAGTTTGGTATCTTCTCAAACCTCTTTGATGAATTATCTCAGAACCAGAACCAACTGATCGACAACTCCCTCTTACATCACACTGCAAAAAATGATTTTCTTATTAGTTTTGTCTTGTTTATCTGTCTAAACATTCTTAAAAGGGGTCATCGGATGCAAAATTAACTTTTGTATACTCATAAATGTGTGTTGGAAGTGTGTGTACACATTAGGGATGTTCATTTTAACCGTTAAACCGGTTAACCGACCGTAAGACTTTTGACCGATTAATACAATGTTTAACGGTTTAAAAAGTCATTTAATTTTTTTTTTTTTTTTTCAGTAATTTATCAAAATATTTAAAAAGGTTTGCTGCATGGTTAAAACACGCTACGTGTATAAAAAAATGTGTTTTTTAGGGGGAAAAAACATAAGTTGCGTATAAGTCGCATTTTATTATTTCATTCAGAAATAGGCCTAATGCCGACGCAAAATGTTTACAAACATTATAATAAACACTGTAAACATAGCTAGGCTATTTTAGTTCCCCTCACTCCACAACAAATTCACTGGCGTTCGAATATCCACGTAAAACAA
This sequence comes from Sinocyclocheilus rhinocerous, assembly GCF_001515625.1. Taxonomy (NCBI): domain Eukaryota; kingdom Metazoa; phylum Chordata; class Actinopteri; order Cypriniformes; family Cyprinidae; genus Sinocyclocheilus; species Sinocyclocheilus rhinocerous. Next base: position 1,109,143 of record NW_015666487.1, read on the forward strand.
AATGTTTTGCATTACATCACGGTGGTACTGTTTTTTAACGGCACAGATTTTACTACATATTTTTTACTACATATATTTTTTTAACTTTACATAGTTTTTTTCCCCGTATGTTTGACTGACTGTATTTTATTATGATAATGAACAGGCTGCATTGTCAAGGTAGCAATGCTTAACTGTGTGCGCGCATGCGGCGACGGCACAATCACTTGAATTTTTTCCTTTTAACAGTGGAAGAAACTACTCCTTTTAGTCATAAAGATAATCGGAATTGTAAAAGGTTTGCCTTTATTTGTGTACATACACAATAAAAACAAATCTTTGTGCTTTTGTAAAATAAGCCTAAAGAAAAATAGGATGC
>NW_015666487.1:1110267-1155835 GCF_001515625.1 Sinocyclocheilus rhinocerous
TTAAGTAAAAATATGTTTCTCGTATAGGCCTATTTATTTGTTATATATATATATATATATATATATATAGTCTAGCTTTATTATGATCTCCGCTCGCAGAAGCGCTGCAGGTGCGTGATGTGATATGATGACCATGTGAATCCTCATGTTCTGTTGTTTGCTGCTTTTTGCGCATGTAAATGAATCCCCGGGAAACAAATGTTAGTATTTTTAACGGGTCATAGACACTTATCCTTTCTAATTTAATTAAATTCTAATTTAAAATAATCTTGTCGGTTAACGGTTAACAATCGGTTAACAAGCGTCGGTTAGGAAAAATAACCGAAATGAACATCCCTAGTACACATCAACCCTATAATGATAAAAATCCACCCAGTGGTTTTTTTAAAATCCCTATTTTAAAATCCCCTTTCTCAAATCAGGCTATTCTGAGATTTCTGTCAGAAGGACGTAGTTCTGCACAGGCCCCTCCCATGATAGTTGATTGACAAGGCCGTCTTACCTTAGACCCACCCTGAGTGAGCTGTCATCAGTCCGCCATTGTCGACTCCGGTGCAGGGGAAGACAAGAATGCCTCCGATTAAGCAATTGAGGTTTTTTGTTGCTGGATGTAATAATGAACATAGCAGTCGTCATTTACTACCGACATCTGAGCCGCTGAAGACGCACAGGATTAACGTTACTTTCGTTTTTGAAGGGAATGCGCAGATCCCGATCTACCTAAATGCGTCTATGTTCGCGCGAATCATTCATGATCCAGCTTCATCTACAGAAGAAGTGAGTATAAGGGTTTTTTTTAGGAATCTTTGCAAATCGCCTTTCCTTATATGTGCTATTTAGCTAGTTTCGCGGCTGAAGTTTACAGTCTGATCGTCATCCCACGGAAGAGAGGGGCGGGGTCAGCAGAGCTCTTTAGCATTTAAAGCAACGTACTAGAACGGTGTGCTGAAAACAGAGCTTATTTTAACAGGGTAAAAAGGGTGTTTTTTACACTACCATTGAGAAATTTTAACCAAAGTATGTTATAGACTTTTCATTAAGAAAATTCCCTAAAGAATCATATCAACTTGTGGAAAATGGGCATCCGATGACCCCTTTAAATCAAGATGCATTTGCTTGAGAAGCATAGTGACAAAAAATATAAAATGTTGTTTTCTAAAATATGTATAAAAATTTAGTTTTTTGTTAAAACAAGAAATAATATCTGCTAATGGGGTCAGAACATGGTCACAGGGACATCAAGTTTTTTTTAAATATATTGACTGATTTTTCTTATATTAAGCAAAAACTCTGTATCTTGATTTAAGAATGTTTAGATATTTGTACTGGAAAACAAGACTTTCTTACTGTGTAAGAAGATAATTTTTTGCAGTACAGGAGGTGTCTACATCCAAGTGCAGAAAATAAATCACTATTTCACACAGCACACCACTGCTTATATATCACTTATATATTGCCTACAAATGCCACCCACTGCCACTTTTATGGTTTCAAAACTTAAATGTGCTTTTCTGCAAAGCATTTTATATCTATTTTTTTTTTCTCGCTTCACTTACATAATGTTAAATAGCAGGTTAACGTCGATATTTATATATGCATGTGTGTGTGTGTGTGTGTGTGTATATATATATATATATTTATAAACATATGTAAAAAGAAAAAATATAAATTATATTCTAAATAATTTCAACAAATAAAAAAATACATTGCTAATAGCAAAAATATAACAACGTTGGCAGGGCAAGTACAAATATGAAATACATTTAAAAAAATCTAGATAAGCAAGTCAACCTCACTAATTGAGTAATTGGTTATTGGATCACTAGTCGACCAACTTGATCCCTGTTTACCATTAGTGTGTAGTCAATGTCTCGATCAGCTCTGAAGGACATGGGTGTTTAGGATTGTAGTGGTCGCCTGAAGGCCTGGCTGCCGTGGCTTTTATGGCGGTTGGGTGGTTTAAATCTTACTGGGGTGTAATTGAAGTTTAGCTCTCCTGCTCTCCCACTAAACGCACCCTGAACAGGATAATGAATTTTTAATAGGCTTTTTTCTCCCAGGCTCTTGGGCTGTTTTGAACATTTTTACAGGCCCTTCTCCTCCATCCTCATAAAGGATCCCCCGTTTTCCTCTCCCGACGCGCAGGCTGAGGCGTTAACTCGGTGTTTGCGTGTGTGTGTTTGCGCTTGACCTCTGAGTGTGCGCTAGAGCTCGTTTGTACGCTTGTGTGTGCCTTTCACTAATGAGAAGCACATGTGTAGGCCAATCGTGGTGCTAGCGGTGCAGAGCAGCTTGGCTTGAAGTTATTAATGGCAGTAAAATTTATGCTTCCTCCTTTTTTCCCCAATTAAATGGAGAAGCCCTTCTCTTTTCAGGGGTCTCTGGGAGCACATCTGGCTCCAATAGGCTGAGATAACCTTGCCTAAAGGGTCCATGGCCGGCTCCGACCCGTCCCCGCCCCCTCTTCCCTCCCTCGGGGTCTGGGTCTCTCTCTCTGATTAAGTCGGAGGCTCAGGTTCTTACCAGGTCCAGGTTTCAGTCTGCTTTGTGAAGGGAAACTGTGCTTTCTCAGGGTCAGAATTACTCAGGCTTGAAATAAATACCAGATCTTTAAAAAATCCTAAGATTAACTAAGTAATTATTGCAGATGTGCTTTGTTATAATAAAGCTACTGTTCAAAAGTTTAGTGTTGGTAAGATTTTTAATTGTTTTTGGAGGAAAAAAGTACCTTATGCTAAACAAGGTTGCAGTTATTTGATTAAAAATAAAGTAAAAACAATAATATTGTGAAGTATTATTACGATTTAGAACTGTGAAGTCTTCAGTGTCACATGATCCTTCAGAAATCATTCTAATATGCTGATTGGATGCTCAAGAAACAGTTTGCTCCTTAATATTTTTGTGAAAACTGTGGTGCATTTTTTTTTGGGAATTTTTTGATGAGTTCCTTGATGAACAGCATCTGTATAAGTATTTACTTTAAACTTTTGTTCAATTTAATACATCCTTTTTCAACGACAGTATTCTTTTCTTTCTTTCCAACAAAAAAGCCTTACTGACCACAGATTTTTTGAATGGTAGCATAGGTCCACAGTAATGACCAAAAAAGTGTCTCATTCCACTCTCTAGTTCCCTATGACATAAATCTCTGGGCACTAGCAAAGGGCCTTGATCCATTAAATATTGGGACACTTGTGACTCTAATCAGAATCGAATGCTCAAAAGTGCAATCTGGTGCTGTCCTGTTTATCCTGCTGTGTGTTTCTACTAAAGAAGAAGGTGTAGTTCAGGCTACCTTGGATATGCAGAGTGTGTCTGTCCATTCATGGCTTGTGTGTGTTTGTGTTTCAGAAGACGAAGCACAGAGACAGATCGCCATGTGCATTCTGTACCACATCAGTATAGACGACCGTTTCAAGTCTATGTTTGCCTACACGGATTGCATTCCACAGGTGAGAGATCAGCCTGCATTAGCATGATCTTATAGCAGGGGACAGGAGAGGTCTATATCCACTCTCACATCATGTCAACATCGGGTGCGACCGTTGTCCCATTGCTCCACACCGCAACAGCTTGAAGCTGTCTACGTTTGATGCATGAAATTTAAAGTTCCAAATCCATTTCTACTGTTTTCGGAAATGTGGAGTACGTCAGAACTAGAACAGCATCAGTATACTGTCACTGTCTTGTTGCATCATGATGCTTTGCATCCAGTGTAGACGGTATCAGTTGATCACAAATAACTGGAAAAATCCTGGAAATTCAGTGGTCAAAAGGTTTGAGAACCCAGTGCAGTAGAGGGCTTTTTCTTGTCGCTTTCGCCTTTTTTTCATTGGGTCACTATGTGTTAGGGGTGTAACGGTACACGTATTCATATGAAAATCTTCGGTATGGGTCTTTCGGTTTGGTACGCATATGTACTGAACAAATCATTCCTTTTTTCAGGAAATTCAGACAATAAATGCCATTTTGGCGCTCTTTGATGTGGCGTCGTGACAGATCTCTGTATAGAAGCCTCATCGCTTCCTCTTTACTACTAGTTTAAATAAACATGAATAAACATCTCATTTAATCGCTCAATCAGTGTTTCAACCGCGGAAAGATGTCAATAAAACAGCTTGTAAGCAAAATGTCACATAGCATTTAATTTACCTCAGGTAAGTCATCAGTGTCTACAGCTCGTTTTTTTAGCATTTTGAGAAATATTAAGCTATATACTTAATTATATTTTACTTTACATGTTAATGATGTCTTATTTAATGTAGGCTATGTTTAATTAAATCTTTTATGAAACAAGTCATGTCAGCCACTGTGTAAATGATTGTGTCAACAACAAATAGAAATTGTATAATTTAGAAACAGCATTATGTGCAATTTATATGTTTGCAAACAAATTTTTAATTTGAGTGTTGATTATTATAGTTAAAAATAAATATCAATTGAATTTAAGTTTGGGCTCTCTGTTGTTAATTGTAAACTTATAGTAATGTAAAAGGGCTAGAGCAGAAGCTGAGGTAGAACATTTTAATTGTAATCGAATTTATTTAAAGAAAAAGCTATTTGTTCAGTAAACCATTGTTTAATTAAAAAAAATTAAATAAAAATGTTTTTTCCTCCTGCTGTACCGAAACCATGACGTCAAAACCGAGGTACGCACCGAACCATCATGTTTGTGTACTGTTACACCCCATCTATGTATTGTGAAAGAAACTTTCAAATTTAAATCAGATCACAGAAGCATGTTAGAGATTTCAGTTAACATTCAGAATAAGGAACCATCAGACATTAAAGTGTAAGAAGAAAGGAAATAGAAAGGCTCTTCATGGACAAATTGGGTGACTAGAGAGATGAAAACATGGTGACTGCAGGCTGGGGGTTACCAAGGTTTTGGTGGGGCGACTGGATGTTGCATGTGAAAGCAGGGCAGGTGCCAGTAAGTCTAGCCACAGTGATTTAGGCTGCAGGGCGGCTGCTATGTGATACTCAGTAAGGGACTGTATGCTTTGCATACTCACCGCTGCCTTCTTACTCTCTCTCCGGGTCTCCTGCTTATCGTTAACGTCAGGGGGCGATGTTGACAACCCTTGACCACTTCAGCCCAGGCCTGGACCTCTGCCCAGTCCCTTTCCCCCCACGCTCCCTTCCTGGACCCCTACCGTCCCCTCAGGTAGCAGAGTCCAGTCCTCTGTTCCGTTCGGGGTGTGGTGACGTTAGCCAAGCTAATGCAGAGTGACATGTAAGGTTCGTGTCTAAAGTTAGGATTCGCTTGAGAAAATCATGAACCCCTGGACGTCTGGGAAACTTACAAATTGGGTGCGGGAGTTTGGAAAAAATGTTTCAGGTCTGTACAGCTTTTTTTGTGGGACAAAGGCGGGTTTGATTAAAGTTCTAGGCGGGTCAGGACTTCAAGGTGCTTGCTGACTTTGTTGAGTTGGATCTTTCAGGAAAGAAGGGGGCACTTGAGCGTGAAGCTTTTGGGTATGAGGTAATATGTTTAATATAACTGGACTAAAATTAAACATATATACACACACTAGCTGACTTTGATGTCGGTAAGTAATTTAAAAAAAATAAATTAATACTTTTATTCAAAAAGAATGCATTAAATTGATCAGTGAAGTGACAGTAAAGACATAATGTTACAAAATATTTCTATTTCAAATAAATGCTGTTTTTCTACTTTTCTGCTTAATCAAAGAAATGTATCACAATTTCCGCAAAACTTTTCAGCGGCACAGCTGTTTTCAACATTGATAATAATAAGAAATGTTTATTGAGCACTAGGGCTGTGCAATATATCGAAATATCGCAAATGTACATCTCGCAATATGCATATCGCTACAGCTTGCAATATTTGGGGCCATGAACAAAAGACAAAGAGAAAATCACTCACTGCTCTTACCTAAATAACTTTTGTAGCTTAAATAAGAATCAGTGCATATTGAATTCAAAGAGTAAATTCTAAGCAGTTTTTTATTTTTCCTTTTTATTATTCAGTTCCTAAACTCATGTTAAAATGATTACACTAATGTTAAAATGACATTTTTATGTAATGCTCGAGTAAAACACTACCGTTCACTTTCAGAAGTTGTTGTAGGGGTGCTTTCTTATTAGAATCAGAATCAGAATGAGCTTTATTCACCACTTAAGTGTGCGCAAACACAAGGAATTTGTTGTGGTTTTACAGGAACTCTTGGTACATGCATACATACAAATAACCATATATATATATATATGACAAGATAGTTATAGAAGTTCACAGAACTGACTCAGCAACAGCTGAGTAAAACTGTTTCATGTGAGCATGTGGCACTTTAAGCATTATCATATCGCATATCGAATATCGCATTATTTAATGAGTTATCGCATATCACATTTTTCTTCAATATCGCACAGCCTTATTGAGCACCAAATCAGCATATCAGAATGATTTCTTAAGGATCATGTGACACTGAAGACTGGAGTAATGGCTGCTTACAACTACACTCTGTGGCAAGTGCTCTGATTGTTTCTGTTATTTCCCGGTGTTTTGTTTGTAAGGTAATGAAGATGTTGTTTGATTGTGGTGAGCAGAGGTTTGACGCTGAGCTCATTTCCTTCTGTATCAACCTGGCTGCCAACAAGAGGAATGCCCAGATTATGTGTGAAGGTGAGAATAGATACAAATGCACAACCAAAAAAACATTGAAGAGCAGACTCAGTGCTTAATTGAATGTTTCCATTGAAGGCAATGGTCTGAAGATGCTGATGAAGAGAGCACTGAAGCTAAAAGATCCTCTGATGATGAAGATGATCCGAAATATATCTCAGCATGATGGACCTTTTAAAAATCTTTTCATTGTGAGAGTCAAAACCGAGAATATACTCACCCAAGTTTATTTAGAAGTTTTTATTGATGTTTATTCCATCGAAAACTAATAAGCATGTGATGTGTTTGAGGATTATGTCGGTGACCTGGCGGCTCAGATCGGACTGAAGGAAGAGGAGGAGTTTGTGATTGAGTGCTTGGGAACTCTTTCCAATCTTACTATTCCTGATCTTGACTGGGAACTTGTGCTAAAGGAGTACAACCTGGTGCCTTATCTCAAAGACCACCTCAAACCAGGTCTGTCTCAATCAGCTTTACTGTTTTACATCACAATGGACAATATATGAGAATATTAGTTGCAGGGTCTCGTGAAATGTGACTTCCTGTTATTTTTCTTCTTTAGGCTCTGCAGACGATGACCTCATTCTGGAGGTGGTGATCATGATTGGCACTGTCTCCATGGACGACTCCTGTGCTGTAATGTTGGCCAAATCAGGCATCATTCCTGCTCTAATAGAGCTGCTGAATGGTAGGAAACATTCTGATACTCAGAGTGGTTTTAAAGTGCATGTTCAGTAGTTTATTTTTTTGACATATGTTAGTGGAAGTAGAGAAATGATAATCTCTTTCTTCCTACCATCCTCAGCCCAGCAAGAAGATGATGAGTTTGTCTGTCAGATTGTGTACGTCTTTTACCAAATGGTGTTTCACCAGGCCACCCGAGATGTCATCATAAAAGAAACACGTATCCTTCATCTTGTAAAACCTGCAGTTGCGTGATGATGTTGTTGTTCAGTCATACAGCGGTTCCTCTTTCAAAGATTTTGTCCTTGACTGTAATCTTATCAGAAGCTCCTGCATATCTCATTGACCTGATGCATGACAAAAATGCAGAAATACGCAAAGTGTGTGACAATACATTGGACATCATTGCTGTGAGTATGAATCAGCTGTACCTCAAGTAGTGTGCTGTTTTTTCCACCAATTTCAAGTAGTTTATTGGACCTATATGTTATTTCTTAATATTCTGAATTTTTATATTTTTAGTATTCATTGTAGTTTAAGTTTTAGTAATTCGGAAAAAAATGTGCTTTTGTCATTTTTTTATACTTCTATTTTACTTTTCTATTTATTTAGTTTTAATTATTAACTTAATTTCAGTTATATTTCAGTTAATTGCCAAGGTGGCATTAGTAATTTTCATCTAAGTCATTCAAGTTTTTCATCTAACATTCATATTTTATTTCAGCTTCATATAAATTAACGGAAATCTGTTTTAGTCGTTTTAGACTTAGTTAACAATAACACTGTGAAGAACTGGTCCAAAATTTTCCACCACATCTTCACACCTCTTTTCTTTTCCTTTGAGTCAAGAGGGAGACCATCCAATTGTCTTAACCCACACTTCATTGTTAATGATAAATATGGCACATACGGTTTGTAGTCAGGGTCATTTGACATAAAAGACTATTGGATGAACACCGTTGCTAGCGGGTTAAATGTATAAGCTGTTCTGAAGCAGCTCTGTCGCGTGTGATCTGTCCCAGGCCTCAGATTAATGTAATTAGGGTTAGTCTTGAGGCCAAGGGAAGTGTTCCATACATCTGATCGGAAAGAGCCATTAAAGCAGGGAGCCACATCAAAGAGAGAGGAGGAGATGCCTGCTTAGTATCACGTGGGGATAGTGGACAGAACGCAGATCCGCTGAATACCACACATTCACATACACGTTGTTGGTCATCGTCCCCTTTTTCTTTTTCTATGTTCTATGTAATCTGATGAATATTGTTTAAATGAGTTTTTCGAATTTTGTCTTGTCATACCCAAGCCTTTTTTTCCTTTGTGACAGCGGTTTTTAACCCAGACAGGAGAAGTCATTCATAATTCATTTTTACATGCTATTTCTGGACACGCTTGAAGATTTTTTTCCCCAGATTTATTTATAAAACACCCAATCCTGCTCTGGATCCAAATGTTCAGTAACGTCATGAGCTCAGTCACTTGAAGATTGATTAGCCAGAGTATCAGACCACATTCATCGCAGTGATTGGCCACAGGAGTGCAGCATGTGGTGCCATTAATGCTTTACAATGATAAATTTGTGCCCTGGCAGAAAGTGTCACTGTGTATGCCGGTGAGGCCAGGACCGGTGACAATGAGGCCTGGGCCTCAGGTGGCCATCTGAGCCCCAGGCATTCAACCCCATGTGGGGATGATTAATCAGAGAGCCGGGTTGCTTAGCTTAGCTATTTCCACCAACCTCAAAGAGGTTTTATTACGCTCAGTCCCTGTAGAGTTAAAATAAACAGCTACCATGTTATCCATCTGCCAGGCAACACAGCGCACCTGATTCATCCCACATCTTGTATGGCACATGCAGCGAGGCAATACAGGCAGAGCCTTTCTGTGTCCTGTGCTAATAATCTCTCTGTCTGCGTCTGTAGGAATATGATGTGGAGTGGGGCAAGAAGATCCAGAGTGAGAAGTTCCGCTGGCATAACTCTCAGTGGCTGGAGATGGTGGAGAACCAGCAGATGGATGAGGCAGAGCCTTTCATGTATGGAGATGATGGAGAACCTTTTCTCCAAAATGGTGACATCCTGGAACGGCCAGACCTCTTCTACAGCGCAGGTTATATTGGGCGGGGATTTTGAGAAATATAGCTGCATTTAAATAGTAGTTCTTATGAATAGGGTGTTTAAATTTTGTATTTTTAATACATGTCAGCATACTTTGAGTTTTTTAGTTTTGTTTTTTATGTCTTTATAAGCAATCAGACATGATTTTTTTCCTGGTGTACAATATTGGCCCCATATATAAGATATTTCCTCTGGTATTTCTTCAGTAATTATGACAGTGCTGCTTGTTTTCAAACATATTTATGAACTGAAATTATTGATATATTTACTAATTAATTAAACATTTCCCTTTGTGATTCTGTGAGATTCGAGATTCTAAATGTGTATGTTTTTCAGTAAAAAAATAATAGTTATTGGGGTAAAAAGACATGATTTCAATTTACCTTTTGACTTTTGTTTTTAGCATTTTAATGTGGTTTTAATTCATGTTATTTAATTTAATTTAATATTAACACCCTACTATTGTGGTTGGCTGGTTCTACTAAAAATAGTAAAAAATCTATAATATATAAATACAAAATATACTATAATCTAGTTAAAAATCCAGATTATAAACAAACATTACTTTTAGATTATTCTTTATAATTATTACTTTTAATAATTAATTTATCATTCTAATTTTAGATATTTAGTACAAAAATTTTTCTTTTTTATTTAAATTTTAATTAGTATTTTAAAAATAAATACAAAATATTATGAGTAATTTGATGCATCTCTGTATTTTCTGTAATGCTTTAGCACAGAGGTGCCACTGATAATCGGTTTCTTTGTGATTCCCACAGATGGAATAATCCCAGCAGATGGTGCCATTAGTCCAGAGTTCTTCACAGACTTCCAGAATGGAGACCTGTTAGGACCACAGGGTTTCCCCAGCAGGTACATTTAAATATGATGAATTAGTCAAACTGGCTTTTGTTATTACTGCATCAAACACACATATCTTTGTCTGCCAGTTTTGTTGGCTTTAGCAGGAAAGGGCTCAAAAGTGCTGTGTCAAAGAGTCCTCCGGCATCCCAGCAGGCCGCAGCACTCCTCCAACAGTAATACCCTCAGCTTTGAGAGTAAACACAGCTCCCTCTATTCAGCTTTTTCCAAAACTGCTTCAGTTGCCATATACCTACTGTTTAGGGGTTTCAGCAAAGCACTAATGTGAAGACTTGATGCTATGATTTATGGTATGGCCCACTTTGTGTCATGGGACTTTGCAAAATATTTGAGCTCTGTTTCAAATATTCAACTCGGTAATCAAAGAGGGGATTATTTGATATGGGGCCATTAATGATAATAAAGTGACCCCTTTAAATTATTAGACAGTCATTGGTGTTAGGCTTTAAACATAGATTTAAAAACAAGAGAGCTTGCTAAATTATACATTAGTCTGTGAGAGAAAGGATGGAGTCGTGAAGTCAGAGAAGAGGCACTGAAAAATAAGGAGCAAGTGAATACGAGGGGGAGGAGGGCGGCAGAGGAAGCCATGTTTGTTTTTTACAGCTCTTTGTAAGCGATACCTGTAGAATACACTGAGAGTGCAAAGGGAATTGGGCGGCCTGAAAGTGTGGTTTTCATTTTGTCCGTGTGGTGTTAGAAATCCAGGTTAACACAATAATGAAATCCAGCCTAGGTTTCGCTGCGCCGAATCATGAGCCAGACACACTGGGAACGGCTCTTTTAAAAGCCTTTAATAGAATCACTTTTATTTATAGAATAGCACAGAGCAATCTTTCATTTAGCACATCAAGAACGCTTAGTTATTCCAGATGAAAAACTAATTCTTGGCTGCATTTGCTTGAAAAATAGGAGTTCCTCATTGTGAATGTTATGATTAGACAAAAACACATTACAAGGTAATTCATATAATATTTTAAAGTAAAATAAAATTATTTTAAAGCAGTGAAGCATAAAACGTTATTTTTAGTGAAACATTGCCAGGGCCAAACAGGACAAGTACAGTTCCCACAAAAAGTATTTGGACACTTAAGCTACACAAAATGTTTAAATGACATTGCATTAGAAAGTGTTAAACCACGTGGCGTTTATTTATTTTACTTTCTTTGGATACTTTCTGTTGGCAAATGTTATGTAACATGTCCAGAGTTAATGTGATGAACTACACCTGCAGTTACTCAGCTGGGACACCTGTGTGAACTTGAGGGGAACTGACTTCATATATTCACTAATAGAGACCAGTTGGTTTAACGTAATAGAACAAATGGCTAAATAATTAAAATCAGCTCTGAGAAAAGGTCAAGCATGATTTCTTTGCAGATAGCACTTGATTTGATATATTACTGTTTGAAGTTTGGGGTCAGTAAGTTTTTTTTTTTGTTATTTTAAATACATTTTATTTTCAACAAGGGGGCATTTAAATGAATGAAAAGTAAATAATAATTACAATAAGTTTTGTCATTCACCCTTGTGCCATTTCAAACCTGTCATATGGAAATATGGAAATACTTTAAAAATACTTTATGGTGCTTTTTTGTCTTTATTCATAGAAAAGAGCACCTTCTTTTCTCATTTTGTGTTTCATGAAAGAAATCAATTTGAATTTGGAAAGACAGGAGGGTGAGAAAATAGAATCATCATTTTCGGGCACCAGAGGGAAGAAACAGACTGGCAACACAGACACTTTCTTGTTTAGAGGTTTCCGGGTGGTTTTTTTTTTGTTTTTTTTTTCAGGATCTCACCTCAGCGTTAATTCTCAGGGGCCATCAGGCCAGACATGGGGATCTTTTTTCAGCTTGCGTCCAGCCTCAGATCTTCAGATTATCACCAAGTGCACTGTGATTGTGACCCTCGAGTGTAAAGGGCCAACGGCTGTGTTTCATAAGATGGTAGAAGGATAAACAGTATCTTCATCTCAAATGAGTTGGTTTAGATTAAATGATTAGACAAATGAACCTAGATGGAAAAAGATTGGTTGCAGTCACTAGTAACATCATTATTTGTGGAAACCTGCAGAAAATGTCATCTTTTCAACTTTCCTGGAAAGGATGACAGCATCCCTTTGGGATGAATGATTCACTGCAAGAATGATTATAACACAAACACACACTTTTAAGGCCTGTCTCTTACCTGGACACTCTTTGGAGTGATCATCTGATTTACAACACACTGCCTTTTCCTTCCCATCAACCCTTTTGAACTTATTCTGTTAGTTATAAGCTTCGGTTTCACCCAAATTCTTTGGTAAAAAGCTTGAGGAGTAGAGGCTGGATGTCAAAGTCTGAAATTTCCCCAGACGGCAGTGGTGTTCCTCAGAGGATAAAGACAGGCTTGCGGCCCAGAGAGGGCGGGTGTACTGGGAGTGAAGGGGGTAACGCATGTAACCGATCGCTGGAAATGATTTGGTCTAAAAACAACACAGCATTGTGGGAGCTGGAAGGGGCAAAGCAAACAACCCATATTTTAAGAAGACAGGCCAAAGTTCAGTGGGTGTTGTTTATTTAAAGGCAGATCATACTAGTCCTTTCCAACTGATGTGGCATGATCACGTTAGTCATTTGCCTTGAGGAATTAATATACTTCTTCTGGTTTTAAAATCTCATTTTTAATTTGTAAACACTGCTGGTGTGAATAATACAGTATAATATATAATTATATGATATGATCTCATTGGGCATTTGCCTTGAGGAATTAATATAATTTTAGAATAATTTTATTCACTCCTAGTATAAATATTATATAATATGATATAAAGTAAATTAATATAATTTATTATAATTATTACTTATATATTTGGTATTTCACCATGTAGGTTTGGAGCAGTTCTGTTTTAATCTTGGTAGTTCTGTTTTGCAGAATCAGAGCGCCATCTAGTGATGCACATAACCTTTATCTAACCCATACACAAGTCATTTCCTAATAAAATACACATTAACACAATTTATGTTAGATTTTGAGATTAATCTCTTCAGCAGTGATGTGACAGGCTGACAATTGTCTGTGTTTTTCTTCCTCCAGTTCTTTGACAGACGGGTACGGACAGACGGGTGTGACTCCAGCGCGTCCTGCCACGGCTTACGGCTTTCGGCCTGATGAGCAGTTTTATTACGGTTACACGGCATCACGGTAGGAGAGTGTCAGGAAAGACCTAAAACCTATTAAAACCAATTAAATGGTTCTCAAAAGATGCTAGTTAAGTCTCTTTACCATTTCGAATGAAAGCAACACTACTGATTTTCTTCATCATCAGTATTTCTTTCTATGTAATATGTGGATATTTATTACATTCCATGTGAATCTCAGTCTGAATGTGTTTTAAGCTGAATGTTCTCAATGAAGCTATGATTTGCAGCCCTCACTTTGAGCTCGATCATGTAGTTTTAACACATCCTACTTTAGCCTACTGTGTATTGCTTGTCAACACTGAAGAAGCGAATGGCACCACATTGCCTTTTCTGTGCAATAGAACAAAAGTAGGAATTTAGTTGCATGCTGTTTCAGTGATATAGGTGAGTTAAGTTATGAGTGTTGAAAACACCATCTATTTATACATTAAAGCAAATCCGTTTAATGCATGACAGTTGCTTAGGTTTCTGGAAGCAAAGTATTGTGTAGCTTTAGTTGCATTTCATGTACTTATAGTTAATAGTCAATCATTGTCATCCATAATAGGATTTCCTTCAGTTTTGCATATGTTTACATAAAGTTTAATATGTAAACTCTCCCCCCTATCCCTTCCTCCCCCGTGGACTCCCATATGAAATAACATATTTTTGACAACACAGCACAGTGCCCATGGGAACAATAATGTCACTTTACAGTCTTAATATCTACTCACTAATGTGATTGTGCAAAACAATGTTGCCTGTTTCTTTGCTTTTGATACTGTAGTACCAGCCATCTTGGCTTGGTGCACTGCTAACAGCTTCATATGTATTTTGTAATGTAGCCAAACTCAGGTGTACTTTTGAAATAATACTGGTCTCTTTATGTGCGTTTTAGTATTTATGAAACTCAATTTCATTGGTGCCTGGGACTTGTCTTAATTGCTGTTTTATATAAATTGCCTTTTTATTTTATGTGATGCAATATGAGATACATAAATTGATGTTTAAAAGCTTTCCTTGTGTATGTTACTTTGATAGAAATCTTTTGCATATAGGTGGGTTTTAGCACAGCAGGAACTCCGCAAATGCTTACCTTGTTTACTTTCATTGATTGTAGTGAAATGCCGTGTATCTCATTCATTCTTAATCATTCACTCCCATCATTCAGACATTCCTTAAAAGGGTGGTTATGCATATTTATGCATTGATGGACTGTCTTATTGTTAATGTGGATCTCATATAGGGAGCCAAATGCCCGGAGCAGAATCTGTAGTGACTGTCTCCATATAACACAGATCTCAGTGGTTCTGCTGAATGTACCTGCAGTGCACATGTGGCAAATGTACTTGTCACTCAACGTTTGTTCATAGCAACAAACAGCAGCTCGCTGTCGATATGTCACAGATCCAGATTCCATGGAAAACAAACCTGTCGGGCCTGCATTGTGGGTCTAAAGTAAACAGTCATCCCTGGTTCATGGCAGACTTTGACAAAGCTTTGCATTTTGGGGAAATGTTCAAGACCCTTATTGTTTAACCTTTACTCATGTTGTGAAGATTGAAAACTACCTTGCCGGAATTGTAAAAATGTCATGTTTCTTTCTGAAGGATTTCTCATAAAGATTCACAAAGGACACTCATTTCCAAACTCAATATTTATGTTACAATTTAGATTTCATATATTATTCAAATGCTAACAAAGCAATTCATTTGTACATATTAGCTTAAAACAATATTGAAATAAGATTATCTATATTACATTTATTCAAATAATCCTTATTAGTTAGAAAAAAAACATTTCATTCTCTTTAACTACTTTTATACAACACAATATATATATATACTACCTTTGAAAAGTTTGGTGTTGGTAAGATTTTTTTAAATGTTAATATTCTGAAATATTATTACAGTTTAAAATAATCGTTTTCTATTTGAATATATTTTATAATGTAATTTTACAGGAGTTCTGCATATTATTATAGTGGGGATTGTGATACTTTAAGATGTTTTGATGAATACAAAGTTGAAAAGAACAGCATTTAATGAAAATATATTTTTTTGTACATTATTACTGTTCTTAGTGTCAGTTTTCATCAATTTCATCAATATAAAATATTAATTTCTTTTAAAAAAAATCTTACTGACCCCAAACATTTTAATAGTGGTGTGTATATACATATACAGTATATCTACAGTAAACTATAATTACCTTCTGTGCAATGATGAAACCAACTTCAAAATGTACAGTTTGTCTCCTAACACAAAAAAATGAAGGGGTGAACAAGTTTTAATTCCCGACATGGTCATTGAAACTTAAACTACAGCATCTTGTTCCTCGAACGTTTGAACTTGAACTTTTTCTCCATTGTCTTTGGAAGGCTGAACCATGTCCTCTATTTCAATAACCTCCACTACCAGGTCCCGGATCTCCTTCACACAGTCCAGGGGCCTGGGCTCATCCTCTAGGTTTGGTAAAGACTGGGATTCTGAGACTTTTTCTGAAAGATCCATGATTTGTTTGCCTGTGAACTCTTTGTAGATATCTCCGTCCTCTGCATCTTGAATAGATAAACAAACTGCGATCGGATATGTGCTTTCTTCATGTATTAGTGCCTTAATCCGGGCTGGATCATTTGACGAATCTTCTGTCATTTCCTCGCTGTTGTCCTCGGTTTCAGCAGGCTCATCATTAGAGCCAGAGGTTTTCATACAGATTGGGTTGACTACTACTGTGGGCTTATTAGCAAAGTCTGAAGACGTTGCATCACCTCCTGTTGGTAAATTGCTACTACCAGCACTTTCTACAGCTTCTGTTACCTTAATAATGGGAATGGAACTGACCAAAGCTTCCATGGCATTCGTGGTGAGTTCTGGTTTAGTCTCAGCTGATGTATCCAAAATTGATGTTTCAGCAGTGACAAATACATCATCACTGCTCTCCTCTAAGAGTGTTTTGTTTTCTCCTTCATCGATTTTTCCCATGATAGGCAGAGCTTGTTCCAGTGCACTGCTTTCTGACGAGTGAACAGTCACAGATTGGTTTGCTGTCAGACCATTGCCCAGCAGCGGGGAGGGCGGCATGGGTGTGCGCAGTCTTGGGGAGGTATTTAAGTGTCCTGGGCTGCTGGGTGCGGATCCTGGGGGTGTGAAGGATAAGCTGGACACACTGAAATTGTATCTGCTCTCTGAGAACAGGTTGAATTTCTTCTTGCTGGCTGCCTCCTTGACCACTGCCAATCAGAAGCACAAATCAGATTTGAGAATTTTGTTTTAGGGAAATCTTAAAGCTAATTCTAATAATAATATATAGTAATAATTTCTAGTGCCCTATGAAATCCATTTAATTTTTTCTCAAATTCCATTTTTTCTGGATTCCGTTTTTTTCTTCTTCTAGACTCTTTTAACGGTAAAATTAAATTTAATCAATTCTGTTTTTTTTTTCTTCCAAATTTCATTTTTCCATTTTAATTTTTCTAGATTCCGTTTCCCCCCGCCACCACCCCCCGTTTTAATTTTTCTAGACTCTGTTTTAATGGTTTAATTTTATTTTAAAAAGCATGTCTAATTAATTGAAATAATGAAGCTTGCAATATCAAACAGCAATTTATTAAAAGTATTAAAATGAATACTTTTGAAATGTGCCCTATGAAATGTTTTCCTTTTTTTTTCTCCAATTCAGTTTTATTTTTTACCAAATTCTGTTTTCCATTAATTTTCTGGATTCCATTTTAATGATTTCATTAGATATGAATAATCAAAAGCATCTCTGATTAATTTTTTTTTTTTTTAAATGTTATTAAAAATTTTAAATCAAAAATTTAATTAAGCAAAGCTGAATTTTCAGCAGCCATTATTCAAGAAACATTTCTTATTATTATCTTATTATATGTTGGAAACAGTATTTTGGGGAAAACTTTCATCCATTTTTTTCGGGATATTTTGATTAATAGAAGGTTCAAAAGAACAGCATTTATCTGAAATAGAAATCTTTTTGTAACAATGTAATAGTCTTTACTGTCACTTTTGATCCATTTAATGCTTCCTTGCTGAATAAAAGTATTAATTTCTTTAAAACATACTGACCCAAAATATTTGAACATTTGTTCTGTCTTTTAAAAATATAATTTGGTTTGATATTTTGTTATAATACCAAGACATCTATACATGTTTATTTCTAAAACATTTTGCGGCCACTGTACGTGAATGTGCTAACATCATAATTGTTCTAAAAATGCATGAATTTATTTTTAATTCAGTGATTTATACCTACTGTAATAATGACCCTAATATCAATAACATCTTTGCAAAGGCAGTGTGTAGAGGCCTTGCTGTGATCATGTGACATACCCATGCTGACGTCTTTTTCCAGTATCTCCTGGATAATGTCCTCATACACGTTTTCCATATTAATGAAGTTTGTATAATCAGCAAATATGTATTGCTCAAATTTGGGTAGTTCCTAAAAGTACATTTTAAGAAAAGACACATTTATTAGAAGATATAAACCATCAATGGTAAATATATGAAATCTTTCACTTCTTGTATTTACGTAGCTGTTTATCTATCATTATGCATCTAATCTCAAATGTACCTCTTTGAAGGATGGGGCCAGGTGCTTCTTGATGCTGGGTAGAGTGATGTTGATCAAAGCCTCCTGCAAGATCCTCTTCCTCACTGTGCTGCTGTCATAATCAAATTGCTGAAGCATGAAGACAAATTAAATTAAGCAATCTAACACAGACATCTGTGTTTGTCAATGAAAAGTTATATGTTTACCTTCAGAACCCTGTTCGAAGCCTTTTGCATAGCCATTGAAAGACTGACCGATGGATCCTCCAGAGCCTTTCGCACAAGCAGCTCAAAGGTGTTTTCTGTATTCTCCATCAGCTGAAACAATCACACAACAGACACGTTTTGGATCAGAATCAGTCACAGAAAGTTAGAAAAGAGTTGGCTTCTTGGATGCACAGTTTTGGGTACCTGTTTTAAGTCTAGCTGTGTGCTGTCCACCAGACCTTTAATGCGATAGTTGAAGGTTTGCTGTAGCTCTTGGACATGATCTGCCAGTCCATTCACTTTCTCATAACAGCTCTGTAAATTAGCCTTGCTCATCTTAAACAGAGCCTTCAGTGAGAGAGAAAGAGTATACAGTTAAATATAGTTCAAGTCATAAGGACTTTTTATGGTGATTATGGTTTTTCTCACCTGTCGGAGCTCCTCCCTCTGCTCAGCGTCCTGGAAGTCCTGACACAGCTGCTCCATCATGCCCTCGCTCAAGTCCCGGGCCTCTGTGAAGCCCAGGCTTATGGGTCCCATCACTTCCTCCAAGATGGCTGGCAGGTACGGCTGCACCTGCTCTGTGCAGTATTTCGTTGCTGGCTCAGTTACCATGGCTAACCAGGTGGGAAGAGAAAAAATGTAGTACTTAGACTCAGATATATACACATTTTTACAACAGTAACTGGGACCAAAAACACATTAACCTTCACTAATGAACATGCAAAAGAAATGTACATTTATAAAGTATTTATAAATATTTACATCAAACACTACCGTTCAAAAGTTTTGGGCCGGTAAGATGTTTTTAAAAAAGTCTCATGCTCACCAAGGCTGCATTTATTTGATTACAGTAAAATGGCAATATTGTGAAAAATGTTTTCTATTTTAATATATTCTAACTCCAGTCTTCAGAGTCACATGATTCTTCAGAAATCATACTAATATGCCGATTTGGTGTTTAAGAAACATTTCTTATTCTTATAAATACTGGAAACAATTGTGCTGCTTAATATTTTTGTAGAAACCTTAATCATTTTTTTCAGGATATGAATAGAGAGTTTTTTTTAAACGGCATTTATTTTTTAAATATAAATGCTTCGTTGCATTATAAATGTCTTTAATCTTACTTTTAATGCACCCTTGCTGAATAAATGTACTAATTCCTTAAATAAAACCTTTTTGAACGGGTGTTTGGCCAGTGAGAGATTTTATTTATTCTTTGAACGGCTCTTAAAAGCAAGAAACGGGCTTGTTTTTAGTGTGATCATGTACCTCTGAGTTTGCCCTCTAGGAAAGCTGTTGAGCTGGTGATCTGGTCCATATCAGAGCGCATGAGCACGTCCTGTCGTTTCACCCTCTCTTGGCACTCCTGCTTCAGTGTTTTCATCCTTTCAAATAGATGCTCTTGCAGCAGGAAATAAGTGGCTTCAACCGTCTATAAGACAAATGGCTGGGGTCAAGGGTCATTCATTAATAACATGAATCATTCATAAGTGTTCTATTAATCATTCTTTGTTTTTCAGTGATGAATATGTCAGTAATCACAGCTATGGAATGTAATGTGTTTCTGGTTTGTTCCACCCTTTAGGAAACACCATAGTGACATTTCTGGCCTCCCTGGCCTAAAGCTATTTGGGTGTGGGGCATCCTAGATGTACGTCAACATCACACCCCAGTTTCAAGTATCAAGGGCAGGTTCTGGAGAAATCCAATGCCATAATAGGAATTTATCTGTACAATCGCTACAGCAGTAGCAGAAGATCCAAGTAGGAAAGAAACACACCGCAAACCACACTCTCCTCTTGTCTGTCCTCTTGCTTTTCAAACATGGCTCCAATTCTTTCTCTAGAAAGGGCATTGAGTCCTCCATGAACAGATTAGCAAGACCCTAAACACACACACACACACACACATACAAGATTCAGAAATATTACACACACGTAGCTGAACAAACACTGAGAGCAAACTCTTAATTGATAAACCCCAAAAGGCACAGTTTATGTAACCTTAAACCACAGACTAAACTGTAATGAACATTAGAGTAATATGATCTGTTTACCTATAACCACAAATCAATCACTGACCTGCCTTCAGCCATTGCTTAAACACAATCCAAATAAAATAATTTAAATGGAACAGAAACTGTGGCAACAGGCAACAATACTATATTATAAAATGTATACATGTGTAAAATGTGTGTATATGTATGTATATATATATATATATATACAATAACAATACATTTTATTTGTAATGTGCCTTTCTTAAACTCAAATCACTACAACATGTACAAACAAAATAACAAATCAACCAAAACTACATCATATAAAAAATAGAATCACAGTAATAAATCATAAATTAAAAGCTTTACTAAAAAGATGCGTCTTAAGAAGTTTCTTAAAACAATTCAAGGAAGCAGTAGTATATATAGTAGTATATATAGTAATTTTTTATGAAAAAAATCAAATGTATTTACATTTTTTGTTACTTTTTTAATTACTACTTTAATTTATATAAGCAATTCAAACAAACAAAGAATAAGAATGAACTCCCACTGTATGTGTTGATGGTTGTCAAACAGCTTAATACATTAATATTGATGAATAATATGCTGTGCATTTCAACTATTTTAAAATGGCTTCAAAGGCAACTAATCCATCAGTAAGAATTATCCATTTTTTAACTGTACTTATGTGTACAATATATACCAGAAAAAAATATTCCACAGTGTTTATACTGTGAGCTTCAGGACACTTCATGGCACATGATGTACTACCAGCAAGTTATTTAATATGTGACATAGGTGATGTATTGATAGTTCATTGTCATGTTGGCTGTAATGGGTGAAACTGCCAGTGTGCAGCATTACTCAGATTCCACATCAGCCCTGATGTAACAGCGTGTGACTTGTAGCTTTGGAGAGTGAGTAAAGATATCGCATGTGGGAGTGTATAATACAACATGAAACAATTTAGGTGTGTTTTTATACTCAAATCTACCATTTAGTGAGAAAAACATTAAATTCTTCAGGACAAAAACCCAGTTATACCATTATGAAAAGAAAGAGAGAATGAGCCTGTTTGGTTCTGCCCGTTTCGAAATGATAAACATTGTCATAACTGTCACATTAAATTACAAAACATGTCAATTAACAGGATTTTGTTTTAGCGCAGTGTTCTACATTTAAACAGCTAGAACATTCCATGTCATACTAGATCAACAAACGATGACAGCTATGTTGTTTATTGTGAAAGGACACCTACCCGCACATCACTGCCTAGGAGCATATCGCATGATTCATACTGGCCTTTCTCTTGCCTATAGAGCTGAATGGCTTTGAGGAAAGCCTTAACCTCACACGTCTTCTTCTTGAGAAAATCTGATGAATAGACCAAATATTTCTTCACACTACAGCTTTCACTGGGTTACACCATTCTACTGTGGTTTCATAACATAGTGAAAGTCATACCTTTGTTCTGGTGGCGAACACAGTCAGATAAGATGGAGATGAATTCAACTTGAGAGTTCTCATCTTGGAAACAGAAATAGAAATCCCGGCGGTATGGAAGTCTAAGATAAACTGGGAACTGCCCTGGCATGTCCGCCACAGGGGGTGCAAAATCTTCCTGGACATCTGCAACACAACACACCATGTAAGGCATGGAAGAATCATTCAGAATAAGACCATTAAGATGCATAAAGAAAATAAATAGGATCATTTTTTATTTCTTTTGAAAACAAGGTAACATTTATCATGTCTATTATTAATGAATGAGGTTTATAAGACAATTATTATTCAGTAATATTATCGATTCAATTGCATCAGATGAGGAAAACAAACTTTAAATGATACTAACTTTGTAAAACTGATACTGAACTCAATAATGAAAAGATGGATTTTAGTCCTACAGAGCAGGTCAATACACTCAACTGGAGTTGTATTCATTTTGTGGCTGAATACGTGTGTAAAATTAGCTCACTTAAAATATGTGCATGTACTCTAATTGTACTCACTGCTAGTGCAAGGGCAGCACTGGTTAATCATTTCCATGTATTTCTCTTGTGTAGTCAGAATGGTGCCTCCTGTAGGCATCAGTCTGTGTAGTGGAGGTGAGCCTTTCAAAAACCTCTGCAGGAAATCAGGTAAGAGATGATGGGATAAATGTTATCATCACCTCACACAGCAAAAGCTTATTTGTTAGATGATGGATGATGGCTCATACCTTGTAGCTCTCATAGCACTCCAGGACGTAATTGGCACGGATTACTATATATCTATCCTTCCACTTCCTGCTGTCATCAAAGCATTGCACATTCTCTTCATACAACACCTTTCCAGGCTCTTTAGAGGCCTGGGTAAATAAATATAACGAGTCGATCTCAGAAGAAGAAATGATCATTGACTTAATGATACATATGTCTTTGTTTGAAGTGAATCCATACATGAGATCTAATTCTTACCCGTTGTTTGAGAAGCTGTGTGTGCTCCTCTTTGCGTTGCTCAAGTTCATCTCGGATCTGGGACAGGTAAGCCAGAGAATATTGTTTCCTATAAATCGGTGCAAACTCCTTAAATTTTTCGTCCACTTGCCCTGCAAGACAACATAAAACAAAGACAACTTTGTTTCATACATATAATGTGGAGTTGCACATTTTTTATCAATTACATGATATTATTACATGCTACATTACAGCTGGAAGAAACAAAGGGTTAAATGTAGCCTATTAAAGGCAGGGTATGTGATTTTTCAAAAACACTTTAGAAAACTGATTCGGGCCGAATAGCAAAACAAACTTGTAGCCAGTCAGCAATAAGGGGCGTGTCTACTCGTGATGTGGAGGAGAGAGCTTTCAGTGCATGGGACGGACATTAGCCGAGCCGAGCGACAGAAAGATACAGATGGCGGATAAAAAACAAAAGAAGAAAACGTCTGCGGAACGATAAGGCAAAGAAGTAGGACCCGTGTAAATATTGGATCAGCTTTCCAGCGCTGGAGAGAACTCAAGGAGCGGAGGCCTGCGATCGGACGCCGAGGTTGCTTTGTTTCTTCTCAATAGGTGAGTAACACCGTGTCTACAACAGCTAAAGTCTGCCTACACTGGACGCGATCAAACGACCGTTGAAAACCATTTGAAATGTGTGTCAGCACGGCATAAATTGAACCCCGCAGCAGTTTTCTGTCGGGGATTTGTTGCGCCGCGCCGCTCACATCCGTAGACACGGTGTAACATTGGTTTTGCGTTGTTTCACAGAACTAATCGTTGCCTGGGTTGCGTACGTATATGTGGGGCGGAGCTATCAAAATAGGGGCAAGACCCTTTTGGGGTAGGGGCGTGTTCGTTTTGGTGATTTCAAATATCAACATTGGCTACCAGAAATCACTTACTCTGCCTTTAATAATAGATGTTGTTGATATCATTATCGGAGATTAATAAATGAAAATAATTATTTCATGTTAACTAATGTTAACAAATGGAACCTTATTGTTATTATTAAAGTGTTACCTTGTTTCATGAGATAATCAACAACTTAAAAAAAAAACTCTGTCTTTAATTCTAATTAGCACTTCAATTGGAGAAGAATGCACCATCAATGAGTCCAACCTATAAAAACAGGGCACAAATCAAAAATGAGAGGAAAGGAAACTGATTGCCTAAAATAACATCTGATACAAAATAGGCACAGTCCAGAGGTGAGTGGAGAGGAAATTCACAGCAGATTGTCTAAATGAGCTGCACGTCTGAGGCTCAAAAGAACTCTCAAAGGAACATTGTGTTTTTCACAGTACCACATATAAAATAGATGAAGATATTAATGTGGGTTTACAGCCAATCTGACTACTACTTCCTGCCTGAACATTTCAACACTCTTGTCAGTGTTATATAACTATATAATCTGTAAAAATGGAAAGTTCCAGTTCTGGGTGCTGATTGGTCAATACAGCATATACGTGGTATATACTGTATAGTGGTTACATAAAATTAATATTAAAATGATTTAAAAACACCAACAGATTAATAAATGCAGGTCTCCAGCATGAAAACCAACATATTTATCTCTCTTCTGACTTCTGCCTCACTTGCCCCCTCAAAAGCGGTTATTTTTGTTGAACAACAAAAATCAGATTTATTATTTACCTATAAACTATTAATACTACTTGTAAAGATTATTTGTGTCTTTTATATTTTATTAAGTATTTATTAAGTAATAAGGCACTTTAATCATGGCAGAAGGCTGCACGTCACGACTAACATCTGACTATATTTGTAAAACATATTTATAACAAAACATTTTATATACTGTTTTCAGAAATAAAGAAATATATCTTGACAGTCTTGAGTGAGAAAATTTAAAAGCATTTGCCTTGATGTAAACATTTTGCAGTGTTACTAATACCAAATGTGTAATTAATCGTTTCCCTGTAACTGATTGAACTTTTAAATTTAACACCCAAACCAGAATGTTCACTCTGAGAGGGTGTTCCTACTTTCTTAAATTCCTTGTGTACATTTTTTATACATTTTCAGATTCTTGCATTACGTAACATGCAACTAAATTTAGATGACAGCTGAGAGCTATGGCATTCACTTCCAACATATTTCACAATGGAGTGAAAGTGTACTGTAACGAGCTGCTCTATCACCGTTTTTCTCTCTCTTTGCAGTGTACAGTACATCTCCTCATGCAGTCTTCCTTGAGCTATTGTTTTATTCGCAAAGGAGAGATTCATTGTTTTGGAAGGAACTGTGGTTTGAGATGTCTTAAATTCTTGAGCTCAGACGTGTAAGATGCTTGGCCTATCATGGACGTTATGAGACGGCATGACCTGCAAAGCCAGTTCTGTATGAACATACCTCAACACAGACATCATTACACTTCAACAAGAGTACGAAGTTGACATGGGAATGTTCCTAAACACCTGTACATGTGTTTGTTAAGAGTTTTTTTTTTTTTAAACATCCTTGACAATGAGCAGCTGTTGAGCACACACTCTCTTTTCACCTTCTTAAGTGTGAAAGCACAGCATTTGAGTTTACTCTCAGCTCATTCACAGGAAATGGTCGCATTTGTGTCCTATTTGTGTTCCCATAACATAATTAACAGGATACTAAATATAAAGTCACGTAATTGATTGATTTGCCTCTGTTTTGTGAGATGGAAAAACATCACCATTAAATCTAATTTGACAAAAAAAAATATTTTATTGAAATTAATAAGTTCAGGAAGTGAAAAAAATACAGAATCTGTCTTGGACACTCCAACACAGTTATGCAGCAACAATAGGACTTCTTTATAAACTGATATTTGAGGGAGCGATAAGTAATACAATTGTCCACGTTTAGACAAAGTCTCTCTTGAAGTCTTTATCAGATATTTATTATGGTTTTACTTATATTACCTCATCAAAAAAAAAAAAAGTTTTCTCTGTGCATATTTGTGGAACAAAATCTACAATATCCACATTGTCTCACAATATTTGCTAGTTAAGGCTATTGTTGGGCATTTTTGCACCAAATTTTAAATATAGTAATGTTAGTTAGTAATATAGGTTCATATAGATTCTATTCTATTCTATTCTATTCTATTTTATATTAAAAATCCTGTAACTCAACTGGTAGAGTGTAGCACGTGGAACAAGGTTCAGTTACCTGGGAATGCACGGACTGGCAAAATATATACACTAGCTTGAATTCTCTGTAATTTGCTTTCAATGAAAGTGCATGTGAAATGCATAGATATAAAAATACAAATTATTATTAAACTTACTCTGATTGTAAGTTGCTTTTACATAAGGATAAACACATCAAAATTAGTAGTACATTGCAAGTTTGTAACCACTTCTTCAGGAATGGGGATAATAGTTTCAAAATCAGCCAATGAAAAACCTATTTGGGGGACATGCCCTTTTAGCAGTTACAATTTTGGGGTGCTGAAAGTTTAGCAGTGATATTTTCAAACAAAATAATCACTAGACATTTTCAGATGCAAATGTCCTGAGTTTCCTGAGAATGAGCCTTTCATTAAAAATCAAACTAAGTTTTGAGAATGAATGGAAAAATATCTGAAATGTAGTTTAAAAACACATTTCAACAACACCCTCAGTAACGTAATGCTCTTTCGGCATGTTTTGTCAGCTGACAGATCTAAGGTGTTTTTCCATTTGAGCAAATAGCAGAGCTGCTTTTAATCCTTTACACTCTCTGACACACACACACACACACACACACACACACACACCAAAACCTCCACCCATATCGTTTCAATGGCCAGAAGAAGAAAACAAACAGGTTTCTGCCTCTCACTTCAGCTGTGCAGGTTACTGCAGTTATCTGATTGACACTGATGATAGTCATTGTCCAATGAGGCATTTACAAGTACAAATTCAACATGAATCTTTTTCTACTAGAGAGGCCATGCAGTGTATAGGACAATAGAAAACATCTCATGCATTTCGATAACATCCACCCTCTTTCTCTGTCCAGATCATTGCAGTATAGGGAAAAGTTTTGAACAACCTATTATTATTATTATTTACTATGTAGAGGCATCAGGAAATAAATCATTAATGTACAAACAACTTTTAATGCTATTTCCACACTAAAACTCTTTTAAAGTAAATTCCAAAACCACTTAATGACCTACAGCACATACCTTTTATGTAGTTGGATTTGTTTTCATCCAGTAAACTGGATGATGCTCCCATACTGCTCTGCTTAGCTCAGGTGAGCTCTCCTCTGCTGTGGTGAAGATGATTCTGTGTCACTGTATTCACAACTGAGGGAGAATCCGAAAGCAGGTGTTATATTTCAGGACGGTGGGAGGGGCATGAATGAAACAGTCTCACCGGGACATTCAAGGGCTGTCTTTTAAAACCTAAAGAGCTGCCTAACTAGACAGCCGGTGATGCCCAAAATGCTGTCTAGGGAGCTCACTAAGTTTTGACACAGATCCTTTGATTTCACGAAAGCAATATGCTATATGATATGTGCTTTATACATCAGTATTCTCTGTAAATATGCAAGAGCATCTAAACTGTGATCAAAGCTGTCAGGTTATTACAAGTTATCATCCAAGGTACTTCAAAGAAAAACCATGGTATGTTTTGTTACAGACTTGTTTGTGAAATACAATATACCTGTGACATACTAGACAGACTTGATCCCATTAAGGTCTATTACCACAGCTTCTATTCAAATTAACATACCAGCAAGTTCATTTTAGAACATTTCAGGGAGGTCTATACATTGTACTATGCAAATGAAACTGGTGTGGTACTCATTTACGTGTAAAGACTTTTCACAGGACAGTAAATTCCAGCTGATGAATCACATAAAACCGGTGAACAAATCCAAGTCTTTTTTCACTCCAAATATGAAAGGAATTTTAAAAAATGAATAAAGCCCATTTTTCCATGATTTGTTTTTGCATTTTCAGAACAATAAAGCATGTCTCCCTAAATTATATTTTTGAAACAAATTTTATAACGTACTACACAGTGAATAAAAACTCAAGAGAGTGCATTATGGTAATGAGAAAAATGTGCTTAATTTTTATGAAAATGATAAGATAATGTACATTCCAAAATATGAATTTATTAATAGTCTTAAATGTATGCTCAATTTTCTGTTGTTTTTTAAGTAAAATGAGGCCTGGAAATTTTATTGATTTATTTATTGTTTGTTTGTGATTCACAAACACAATGTTCTCAATGTCTGTGTTCTCATAAGAAAGATACAGTATACGATGTGAAATGTTTTATTAATGTTGTAGCAATCACGTAAAACATTGAAGCAAAAGCAAAAATGAAGTGGAATAGAAAATCAGATAAAGGAAGATCAATATAATCCTTTGACAGGCTCTTTATAAATATCGGAGATTAAAATGTAAAAAACCAAAAAAATAACTGTCAAATACTGCATCACTGTCAGATTAATCAAATACTGTAAGCCCGTAATGGGTCAAAGCGTCAGTGCAATTCACAAAAAACATCAACAAAACTGGAACAACCCTTTTCATTCAGATGAAACTCTTGTTTTGTTTTGTTTTTATCCACAAGTTGTCGTAGAAACAAACTTCATAAAATAAACAGGAAAATTCATCAATGAAAACAGCCAAAGAAAAATCAGACCTTTGTGCAGTCCAAGCTCTCAAATGCATGTCCACATGGACAAAATCAAAATGCTGGTTTGGTTTAATTTGAAATCAGAGAGTCTGACGTCGGTCTGAGCCGGCAGCGCTGCTCTGAGGGGCAGACGAGTATGTAGGCACGCTGTATTTCGTGAGCACTTCTTTAAACTGTGCCAGGGTAGCATCAGTGCGCACGCCTGTTGGGTCAAAGTGTGTGCGGCTCACTCTGAACCCGGCCTCCGTGAGATACTGCAGGAACTTATTCAGTCTGAAAGAAGAACAGAGAGTAGTGTTAGCATTCTGCTTGCATTATGACACTTGTATTATTGTACATGAGTATATGACAGTGTATAGACCGGTTCGTGCTGACTAACTTGGGCATGTTCATGCCTCGGATGCTGTGCCGATGGATGCTGTAGTAGAACGCTGGATGCTCCAAAGATGTATCAGCTTTGATTTTCTTCAGCACATTCCCAGATTCCTCCCCTGTGGTCTTTCTTTTCCCTGAATACAAAAAGTAAAAGAAGATGCACCATACTTACTTTATGCAATCTATCCATTTCAACTTTTATTTCACCATAAACACCACTTAAAGGTATAGTCCACCCAAGCATGTTTGAGCTTAGATTTACCATGTTTGATGAGCTCTATCAGGGCCGGCCCAAGCCTTTATGGGGCCTGAAGCAGAATTTTATTTGGGGGCCCCCCTGTGCTACCAGTACAACTGATTATTGTCACTGCTTGATTATTCGCGCACTATAAATCTAACACACCCATTATCAATTGTATTTGCTGTAGCCGTGTTGCTTGCATCATACCAATGTCTTCCTGGCATGTTTTTACCCTTCTATGATTTTTAATTGTAACAGTAGCAAACCCTCAAGAGTGGTCAGGTGTTAATTTGCACTTTAACATTCGAAGTCTTAGAGTACTAAGTGGTATACTTAAAAAGTGGTGTACTGGAAAGTAGCTAAATAAACCAGCAGACAATGCATTTACAGAACAGAATGTTATTTTAACAACATGCATTATTAAACACAGCAGCTAGCCATCTGTACACTTAAAACAACAACTCTTAGTCTATAACTAGCTAATTGAGGCATAATCATATTGGAATATAGCAAAGACCCCAAAGGTAAGCTAATGTAAATAATGTTAAGCTGTTATTATCAGTACCAAGTTTATAAAACAGAAGCTTATTTTTAGTACAAAAATATATACCCAGGAAAGTTTTACACAGACATATACAGAAGTAAAATGTTATATTATATTCTTATATATATATATATATATATATATATAGTAGGCCTATATATATTATTTTAACCCTTTGACACGCCACACTTTGGCTGGCACTGAGCCAGAGAAAGACGCGCTCAGTGCTTAATATCACAACTGTTCAGTGTTTTCAACCACATAAAGTTTATTTTAGGTTTCAGACATTTAAATAGATATTTTAATTAAGTACTAGCAAAAAACGACATTTATAGTTTGTTAAATACACACTGATTTCTATGGAAAGCGGCAATAATCATTTCAATTAAAATTTGACGATGTGATTTATTCCTATCAAATACACATTGTGTAGGTAAAGTTTACTCTGTTTTTCCTCCTAGGTCTTTGGCCACTTACTTTCATATATTTCGTGAGAAATGAGTGAATTTACGTGATGTAAATTGACAGATCCACACAACAGCGTCCAGCACGCATTATAGCCTAGATCAACATGGTCATTAAGGTTGTTTAAACAACAAAACGAATTAATTTACACATATTTGACAATCAGAATAAGCTATATCATATAATTTATGATATAATTAACAAGTTTGTGGATATTTTAAATAAAAAAGGAAAAATTAAATAAAAGCAATGCATCTGTCATACAGCGCTATTGAGCCAACATGATGCGTTGCTAAGGAAATAAATAAATAATAATTTAATAATAATTTAATTATTTAATATTGCGTTTTTGTATTGTTATCATTGTGCATTCACATAATATATCACAAAAAAAATATCAAAATCAAGCTGTCATTTCATGTACTCTTGGGGGCCCCCCAAGCAGCCGCTTAGTTCGCTTATGACTTGGGGCGGCTCTAAGCGCTATATATGTGCACTGATCAGTGTTAAAAGCTTAAATTAAAATATCTTGATACTTTGAAATTTTGGTGTAATGGACTTAAAATGTTTCAAAGATAAACTTAAAGCTTATGGGTTTGGAACGGTATGAGGGTGAGTAAATTATGACAGATGTTTAATTTTTGGGTGACTATCCCTTTAATCTGGGATAAATAGGAACCATTAAATCCTGAAGAGTAGGGAGGAGAACAGCAGATAAAACATATTGATAAAGCAACAAATACCTGATTGGTCAGAAGTATCTGCCTCTTCAACCTTCTGTAACGTTTTTATGACCACACCACACTCCACTAAAAACAAAGATGCGTCAAAATTAATGAAAAAATTCAAGTCAAGGCCCCATTGCTCAAAAAGCTGATTCAGTGTCTCCAGTTGTACTGAATCACAAATTAGCATTACTAAATAAGTGACGGCCAGAACTTGCACACCCAAACACACCTTGGTTGGAGAGGGCAGAGTATCCTGGGACAGGGAAAGGCTTGAGAGTGGTGCAGTCAGCTTCACAGATGAGAGTCTTCACCAGAGGCTGGATGTCTTCCATATTGTGCTGCACTGCCGCCACCAACATCCGCCTCAGAAATCCAGTGTTAAACAATGGACCAGCCCTGATGTTTGAAGCAACAAAGAGGAAAAAATAAGAAAATTTAAGAGCGATTAATTATGCATCATCAAGTGTTTTTACGTACAAATGACATCATCTCACCAAAGTGGTCCAAGCTCTACTGCAGTTTTTCCTGGCATACTCCCATGGCACTGGCAAGGCAGCTGTCTGTACAGGTTTTCTGTTAATACCAGAAGTAGAAATGTGATTATTTATGCTTAGACTACTTCTATCTGCATTATGCATTTGGTAACTTTACATTTGACCAGTTCAAGCATTCCTTGGGAATCAAACCCATGACCTTGCATTACTGGCTCAACAGTTTGGGCTACAGGAAGGCTATCGGGATGCTACTATTTGTTTGTCCAAATGCCTTGTCACCTTCCACCATGCTTCCTGGTTTGAGGAACACCCTTTCTTCACACCACTGGCAGTGCAACAGTTGCCGCAGTTTCTTAGCAGACTCATCTGCCTGGGTGGGCCCTCTGAGAACTCGCACCACCACGAGGACAAAGTGCTCAAGAGCCACGGCCAATAGCACCTCGATCCCTTTGTTGCAGCGTGCGGCCGCCCTGCAAGTACACGCATTAACAAGGCACTTTGCAAACTGTCAAATAAAATACATTTGTGTTTGGTAATTCATTTGAGGAAGTGCCCACCTGGCCACAGATGCCAATACCATACGTGCAGCGAGTTCCCTGTAATACTCGGTTCGGACGATCTGGCAGCCGTAATGTCGAAGCGTCACATTCAGGGATTTGGAGTAAAGCGAACCAGCGTCTGTTGACGTCACTGAGACTATGCCCAAGTTTCGAACATTACGAAAAGCTGCATCCAGATAGTTCACAGCCGTTCCAAATGGGTCGAGGTGTCTGATTTGAAGACAAGAATGTGGTGAGATTTGATATTTGCAATAACTAATCATAGGTACAGTGTTTTTAGTCATTATTTTTCAGTCTCTTACTCACATGTAGTCAAAGGGTCTCAGGTGCATGATGACATTGGCGTCCATCTTCACCACCTCTACCGAAGCAATGGGAGAGTCTGCGTCTCCCGCTCCATCTAGCTGCCGGCCCGAACGATTCCCCTCTACTCGGATGTGGTTCAAATGACAATTCTCCTTAATCATCTTAACGCAAGCTTCATTTATGTCGTTTATAGTAACCTTTACGGAGTTACGCAGGTGCTTTGCCCACTGCAAACCCATGATGCCTACAAAAGGGATCAATATGTTATGCAAATATGCTTTGTTATACTTTCATTTCTATTAAACAATTTAGAGCAAAACCTGAGCAATGATATCATCATCATGAGCTATTAGCTTGTCTTTATGTAAGTAGATTTCCTACCAGTGGCTCCAAAGGCATCGAGACATTCGAGTGGATTCCTGTCCTCAGCAAGAACGGCGAGAGAGCAGAACACCAGCTGCCTACAACGGTTACATAGAGATTGAGACTTATTGAAGTATTTGGTCCGTGTTGCGTTCATATATCATTCGAACCGCACCAGAGTTCGTTTGGAAGCTTGTTTGGTGCGCACCAGGGTTCGAACGGCAGCGTTCACACTTACTCAAACGAACCGCACTAACAGAGCAATCGCAATAGGGTTCGATTTAATCGAAAAAAACATGACAAGTGTGAATGCACCCTTAATTATAGGTTTTTCAACAGGATGTCCATGACCCATATATTTTAATAATTTTTCTTTCTAAATTGTATATATTGTTTATGAAAAAATAAATACAATATTAAATATTATTTAATTGATAAAATGTTAAAAAACATATTAAATCGCTATTATCATTAATATATTAAATATTAAGCAACCTTCAACCAAAGCTGCGAAGCAACAAATAAATATTAAATTATGGCGGGACAATGTACACATTGTACAATCTGATAATTTTGCCGAAAAAAAGAACACAATTCTCCAACCTGTTTGTCTTCATCTTGCGGCTGAAGTAGGTGTCTGTCTTCTGGGGAGTGGTGTGGTTGGGCAGGAGCTGGACATTGGTGCCCAACTCTTTCATGATCTCATAGGCCTGTCCACCTGGGACTGAAGAGGATGCTGAAAATCAAAATGGACAAATTATTTCCAGTTATTGCAGCTAAATGCATATGTGCATATTGTAACGAAGAAAAGTGTTCTATTGTTACAGATGCCTCCTGTGAGACTTTAAACTGCAAACCAAAGGCCTAATCATAAACAACCACAAGGCGATCTTCTACAATATGTTACTCCCGAAGACATTCATCCTGCAATTGTGTGAGTGCCTTATGATTTAGGTTAGATTTGACTATTCTTACCCAACCTGAATACACAGGGTTTGAATTGCAAGAAAAAAAGACACCACAAAAAAAACTTGAATGGAACTACACAAAAACAATTCCAACATCTACATTATTCCACATGAACAAACTGGCATCTAGTTCAGGTGGTTCTCTTTTAATGGCAATTGTCTCACTCTCTGCTGCGCAGACAGCACAAATGCACAATTATCTTTCATGTCAGTAACGAGGAAGCATCATCAAAATCTACAAAGTAAAGGCTCACCAGGGTCTTCAAAGGGGACATCTGAGCTCCCTGAATAGCTGGCTTCTGTCTCACCCTTGTTGATGTGGCGTTTGAGATGACTGATCATGTCTGTCTTGCGAGCAATAGTGACAGAGCAAACCACACAGTGGTAGTGAGCCACCAGTCTGCCTTGAGCCTGGAGATGAGATAAAAACATACATTAATAGATCCATTCCAGAGGATCTATTTCCTGATTAATATGCACATGAAGAAAAACTTCATAACCCTGATCTCACCTGGTCAGAGCCTAGACTGGACTTGAGTTGTCGGCAAGGTAGATGACAGATGCACATCCTTTGACCTGTAAAAGGGGAAACAAAGTTAACTTTCCCAAGCAACATTTTATTATTATTATTTATGTATTAGCTGATACCTGAGGCAACAGCTTACAAATGCTAGTTGGAAAAGACAATTATAGAGGTGCCAAAGGACTAAAGACTATTTACTTTCAAATTCCACATAAACTTTCCAGTGCAGGTTTTGCAGATGCCGTCTGAGCTTATGGCTGTAACAGGCCTTGAATTTCTCTTCTGGACACAATGGACAAGACTTCCTTCCAGCTGTTGAAATCAGTGAACATATTTGTTAGCTTCCGATCCAAGTGGTCTGCTGGTGGTTTTAATAAACACAGAATAAACATATACTCTGGTTTCTCTACCTCCATTTAAATCCACAAGCCCTTCGAGCCCTTCCAGTGTAGTTTGGATAGACACATGTCTCTCTGAAACAGAGACAGACAGTTTCAATGATTTAACCATGCTGAGGGACATTATGCCTGGAGAGTGTAATAAGTTTCATAGGGAGTCAATACGGCTGAATATTTACCTGATATAACAGTGGAGGATGTCTGTCCATTTTTGTCCTCCATTTTCACTGGATTTGTTGAGGCTTCGTGAATAGGCATTTGCTCACATGCCTCAGAATCTGCAAGCATTTTATTCTCTATATCTCTCTCAGTATCTGTTGAGGCACACAGAAATTCACATTTCAGAAAAATAATTGTTGAGACAAACCAGTTTTCCTTTTGCATTAAAAATATTTAATCCATTAAAAAAAAATAATAATAATAATAATTTGGATACTTTCATGTCCCAAGGTTTTTTTTTTTTTTTTAATTAAAACAAACAGTTTCCAACTTCTTTCTGTTTTATGAAAGCCACATTAAAATTGCCTTGGTATCACATCTTATTATTGTTTTAAAACTATGATATTTTAAACATGGAGTGAAATAATCATTTTAGCATTTATTGTGAACAATGTGGAATGGTTAGATTTGGTCACATATAAATATATTACAGTAAATCATAATTATTACATAAAATATTATAAGGTACAAAGCCATATTTGTTAGATAAAAAAATCTAATGATGACATAAAAGGTCGATTTTTTTATTCTCGCATTTTTATTACTTATAATCTCATAATTTCGATTTTTAAGAAATGGGATAACTTCCGTTAAAGACATTTTATTCGAATTGATTATGTTTGGGCTTCTAGTGGAGGGAGAAATTACAAAAAAGTGATGTATGATGGATCTTAGCACACCGATCGCTTTGCAGACACTGTAGTGAAAAAAAACTATGAAAATTCAACAACAATACTGGAGCGCCCTCGTATGTTAGCCAAAGCACATTTCCATGGAGTAACCAATCCCGCTTTCCGAGGCTGTTTCCAAGCAGAACGGCCCTAGTGCGGAGCTCCGCGACAAGACCATTGCTACGTACACAATACTGTTATTTACAGCTTATTGTTCATCTCAGAAAAATGCATCGATTGATTTAGTGTTTGTAATCTATCTACATGTCAGTTCTTTGTCGATATGCGCTGAGATAGAGAGACGTTTTGAACATTTACATTATTTACACCTAGGTCCTATGGTGGAGCTCCGTGAGGAGGCCTATATTTACTTCAGCAGTTTTGAAGTCATATTAAGGATAAATTGCATAAAAATACAAAATTCCTAAATGCGGAGTGTTATTTAAGGAACATACAAAACACGTCGGAATCATTTTATCATTATTAATTCGAATTATTTTGCCTTTTATATCGGCGTCCTCCTGGTGAAGTTGCTCAGCGTCCTCTTCCCTGAGCTCCGCCATTTTCCCAAACTAGCGTACGTAGAATCCGTACGCATTGAGCGTTGTGGGCGCGCACCCAATCGTTTTCTCTCAAACTACGTAAACTAAAGAGAGCGGAAGTGAATTCAACCAGCCGAATGCAATGCTAGTTGAGAAGTGAACAGCTGTCATTTTCTTCTCTTTGTTATTTAGCGTCGTATTTAACAACATTCCTCCTGCTTGTGGTAGGTAAATCTCTTTTACACGGAAGCTGCAGAAAATAAAAACTTGTAGTAGTCTTGAATTCCCTGTTTCTTAGTATGATAAGATTTGTAATTTGTAAACAGTTAGGAAGGTCAGGACAAATGTGTTGTATTGTAAACATTCGGTTGACATTATTGTCACAAGTGTATTTCAGTGTGACCTAAGTTGTCACATATTTATAAGTTCCTACATATTCACTGACGAGATTTAATTGTTGGTGGTGTTTCAGTTCAGTAGGTTTACATTGGTGTTATCTGTTCCTCAAGGATGAACTGGATTTCTGTCTGGGATTTGCTGATATGCAGCTCTTGGGAGAAAAACTCTTTTCCTTGTACTTAGTTCTTACTAGAAGGGCACTCTAAGGTACTACATTTTTGTATGAAAAGTACTTTGTAAATAAAGTTTTTAATGATATCATTGTAGCAAAAATCGGTATGTACATTTTTAAATCCAAACCTAGGACTCCTTATCTCTCTCTATTTTTTCCTATTAGTTTGCATTATGCAACAGAGTTTTGAATAATAAAAAACGTACCCAAATGTCATATTTCTAATTAGTTTTAGTTTTTTTTTCTTTTTTTCAGTTTTAGTTACTTCAACTTGTTTTCAGTTAGATGCCAATTTTCTTGTATTTTTTTTTAAAATATTTATATTTTATTTCAGCTTTATTTCAATTAATGAAAGCATTCTTTTTTTATATAATTTTAGTTTTAGTACATTTGAAGTAATATGTTGTAAATGCCATTCAGCACTACAGTTTTACTGCTCTCCTCTTTAAAAGTAATGAACAACCAACATGTGGATTTCTTACATTGATTATACACTGTATTTTTGATTTTTGAATTAAATTGTTTAAAATTGAAAAATATTATGTTCTGTCATAGGGTTCTGAGGATGTCAAACAAGAAATCAAAGAAGAAGAAACAGAAAAGGGAGGAAATAATCCCATCAAACTCTTCTCGTGACAGTGAGAAGAAGGTGAGAAATCTGCAACAAAATCGGAGTAGATTTTAATCTAGTTATTCCTAGCATATGATTTATGGTAAAAAAATTTTTGTCTGTTTTATGCTTTATCAATCAGTTTGACATGATCATTCTCATTTGTATTAGCATTAAATTATTAACATTAATTCTTGTTTGTATGTAAATCACATTGGATAAAAGCATTTGGTAAAAAAAAATAATGTTTTCTGGTCATAGGAGAGTGACGCAAAGATATTCAGCAGCCCAAAAAGAAAAAAAAAACATAATCTTCGGCATGTAAGGTGGGTCTCGGGTGCAAAATATTTGTTAATTAGAATCTATATTGTATACAACTGACATTGTGTCATCTTTACTGTGTCTGAGAATTTTTAAAAAAATTTATTGTGAAGCAATATTCTCATCAGTGATCTGTGAGCTCTTTATTATTATTATTTATGTATGGGGGGGGGTGTAGGTTGTGTTTGCAGAACGATGTATGTTATAATACATCGTGTACACTCACTAAACAAAGAGTGACAGCTTTTTAGTGGTTATACTTAAATCGGTTTTCTTTAATAAAGGTCTGTTTTGTTTCTTATTAAATCTGTGTATTATCTTTCATGTCAAATTCACAAATTATCAATAAAAACAATTAGAATAAGACGACACTATAGGGTTGTTACCAATCATATGAAATCAGTATCAACGAAATTCATCTTTCCACTGCCGAGGAAACACAGAAGCTGCATCTGAAATGGCATTTAGATGTATTTAGACAGAAGCTCAGAAGTATCATGAATGCATTTATGTTGCAAAATTACAACTGCATATATAAAGTTATGTACGGAAGTTCTAAGCGGCCATGCATTATTATTTTTTTCCTCCTTTTTTTCTCGTTATAACGACTTAATTTTCTCGTGGTCTCGACATAACGGGAGTTGTTTTCTCGTTATAACAACTTAATTTTCTCGTGATCTCGACATAACGGGAGTTGTTTTCTCGTTATAACGACTTAATTTTCTCGTGATCTCGACAAAGTTTTTTTTGTTTTTTTTACAATGATTGTTTGATCTACTGTTGCTATAGTAACGAACTGAACTTTGACACGCATCTGATGGACAGATAAACCATGTGCTCTTACTGTAGCCTATGTTGTGGATATTTCAGCAAATTTTGCTTCGCCTAGTAATAACGTCTACAATACAAAAATAAAGGCTGATCAATCACTGTTGATATTTCCAGAGACAGTACGCTAAACATTTTGTTTGTGTAATTAACATGTTTAAGGTCAAAGCAACACCGCAAACACAGGCGGAGTGCCTTCAGGATGCAGAACTATTCTAAAATCTTTTAGAGCTGCTTGGATTCAACTCACTTTTAATTTTCCTTTTATTTGAAAGAAAATTATATATAATTTGTAATTTTTAGTAGTCATTATATGCTGTGACTGATATCATGTGCGTTACAAGCTTCTGTTTGAAAAGAGCGTTCATTTGTAGGCCTATGTATATGTGTGTGTGTTTGTGTGGTTTCCACAAAGAAATGTCGAAAACACAAAAGATTACAACACTGTAGAACATCACTGAATTAAATTAGCCTATACACTTTACATATAAATCACATTTCTTATCAATATACATTTAATGATTAACGATAAAGATTAATAATAAGGAAAAGAGGCACATTACAAATAGCCTACGTCGTTGAAGCCCGTCCTACTGTAGATAAACAGAACATCCCCGCTTATTAACTAACAATCATGTACCTCAAAGAAGCACAAATAAAGATATAGGTGCAAACAGAATACAGTGACGTCAACCTTGGTTTTAATAAGCAGTTATTTTATGACACAGAACGCGTTGGTGAAACTCATGCATCTAGCAAGAACTTAATACACGAAATAGTCATATTGATTCAAGCATTTAACATGTATGAATGAATTAAATGTCAGTAATGAACAATACTGCACAAATTATAGCGATCACGAGGAATGTCCTATTCTATCCCAAAGGCGTACAGTAAAGTGTATATGTATAGCCTACAACACCCCATCAGTTATATTCAGGTCAATAGTGCCACCTGTTGGCGCAGTTTTGTAACTTAGAGAACAACTTTTGTTATGTCGAGATCACGAGAAAATTAAGTCGTTATAACGAGAAAACAACTCCCGTTATGTCGAGATAACGAGAAAATTAAGTCGTTATAACGAGAAAACAACTCCCGTTATGTCGAGATCACGAGAAAA
Organism: Sinocyclocheilus rhinocerous; assembly: GCF_001515625.1. Taxonomy (NCBI): domain Eukaryota; kingdom Metazoa; phylum Chordata; class Actinopteri; order Cypriniformes; family Cyprinidae; genus Sinocyclocheilus; species Sinocyclocheilus rhinocerous. The sequence goes on from NW_015666487.1 coordinate 1,149,516, forward strand.
TTAAGTCGTTATAAGCAATGATACTTAAAAATAAAACGAAACCGCCAGTAGGTGGCGGCAAGTGACTGTCTTAATGAGTGAATCATTCAGTCATTCATTCAAACGGCTGATTCATTCAAGTATGAAGCAAGTGACTGTATGAATATGTCCATTTGAACCACTGACTCACACGATTCATTCGAAAACGCTGAATCATTCGTCGACGAAAGAACATAGTCTGCTGCTCAAAGATGTGCAAGTTCTGCAGTATATTTGTTTGGAACTCTTCTCGTTGGCGAAATAAACTGTCATTATGTCTAAAATGTAAGTCACTTTATATTAACATAGTTGTTTTATAAAAAATCTATGTCACATTTGCAAACGATCTTATAATTGTGCCGTCGTTTAACTATCATATGTTATAAATATAAAAACTCAATATTTTGACTGTACCGCAGTATGTTTATAATGTTTTACCGCAGTATGTTTGTTTGTTTCTCTTTGTGTGCTGTTGCCCTCATTTGATTTGATTTCTCTCACAGACAGGTTGCAAGAGCCTCAACTGGCGCTACCTTGTTATCGTAATTACATTATGTAGTATCAAACGCCGTTATAAAACAAGAACTATTCTCACCGAAGTTTCGTTGTTTTTTTGTTTTGTTCTTTTTTGGTTGCTGACGTTTTAATCAGCAAGTTACTTGTTCGGTTGGGCAAGTCAAATTCTTTCATTGCCCCTTCAAAAAAATTATGAAACCTTTAACTGAAATTGATTCCGTTATAACCAGAATACAATAAAAGTTGATGATAAAAAGAGTAATGCGTTTAATCAATGATTACTTGGTTATAGGAATCTACATTTTAAATCTGCATTAAGCAAATACAGTACTTCACATGCCATGGCTAACAATTTCCAAGTGCACCTGAGAGTAAGTAGATGTTCTTAACACAAGTTCATCAGATACATGTCTTGCTTACAGGTGTTATACCATCAGCATTTATTACAGAAGGTCACAAGTTAGCTTTATTGTGGTAGAGCCTCTTACCCTGCTTCAGCATAATGCAATGTAATAATAGTGCAATGCACAAGTTAAAAAAGATCAGCATAATAAATGTAAATAAAACATAGAAGAACCTAAAACAACAAAAAATTTAATATAGAAAGTAAATCAGATCACATTTTTATATTTCCTCAATCACCGTTTTCTCGCCAGAGTTACCGTGAGTGTTATCTATTCAATAAAACTTACCACTGACTTCTTTTTCTAATGATTTGCAGTTCTGACAAAGACAGAGCTAAAGAGAGGAGGGCCACTGACTCAACATCAACAAAAGGATTTGAAGGAGGATTCAAGAAAGCAAAAGTTAGAGACAGCAAGAGCAGGGAAGAAAGATCCCGAGAAAGCCAAACAACAGAGAATTCCAGGCCAGTTTTCAAGTCACCTGTCACACATGAGAAGGAGCAAGTGAATCATAAAGGGAAGCATGAAAAAGCAAGTCCCCATATCTCAGGGAAAAGCTCCAGCAGGCATTCTGCAACAAACCAGCCTTCTTCAAAAGAGTTGGAGAAAAAGAGACAGGAGCTGGTATCGAGGAGATCCACAGCAGAGTATCCCAGGCGGACACCTGCAAAGGATGATTGTTCCCCTGAGAAACCACAAGAGAAAAGGAGGAAACTCATGAAAAGGCCGTTGTCACCAGAGCTTCATGCTGAACCCAAACGAAGAGACATCAAAAACATGACCAATGCTGCACATGCAGAATCTCATTCTGAAGTTCAAAAGGAAACGAGGAAGACGTTGGTGGCCAGGAGGTTCAAGAAGATTGACCATAATGTTGGTGCACAGAGTTCTCAAGGCAACTCCAAAGAAGCTTTGCCAGTAGTGAAACATGTAGGCTCTAAACTGAAATTACCAGAAGATATTTCACCCAAGAAGCTAGACCATGTACAGTTGGGTAATGTCCCTGGTGTAATCTTAGGAGAAAAAAGGCCATCCCTTGTTGGTCCCACAGCAAATGTCAGTTTCAAGATCCCAAAGAAGGTCACTGCTGTTAAAGCTTGGACAAACACGGATGTGTGTAATGTGAATTCTTCAGATAGCAGGACTCAAAGTACCGCTCGGCCTTCTTTCCATGATTCTACTCCATCTAAACACAAATTTCTCATCTCACAGCAGCAAGGACAGAGGCTTCAAGAGGTTTCTGCTCAAACCTCTCATAAACCCTCTTCTCTTAGCTTGTCACATCTTTCGTCTACATCTCACTGCAGACCAGTCCAGCAGACACACACTGACAAAACAAGAGAGGCCACAACGCCGAGCAATACTTCCTGCAAGGTACAACATGTAAGTGACTCTCCAACCAAACGATTATTCACATATTTATATTTTAAGAAATGCATAGAAATAGTAAGGTTGAAATATTTTCTTCAATTTGATTGTTTTCACTCACTTCTCTTCTAAGCATCTCTATCATTAGTTACTTCCCATCTAGACTGAGTCATAAGACAAACTAGTTGTAGCATACACTTGTTCCATTTCCCTCTATGGCTGCACAGTACATTTCAACATTTCAGATTGCAACATAAGAAATATTTCCATACTCTTTAAAAACTTTCATTAGCACTCTTTTCAAGTAAAACATTTAATTCTCCATGAAAAATTTCCAGCACAGTTTTATAGCAGAATACAGTCAGATCTGTATGAGAGTTCACTAAAACAGTGGCTATAAGGCTATTGGGGTACCGGTTAACATTATCCAATAGTCCTCACGGTATTGAAGACAACAAAAAAGAGAATATGGTCAATTTTAGATTGTATTTAAGAGGAAATGACAGTGAATTTGAACATTATTAATGATGCTGAATTGTAACATATCTCTAACATACCTATGTATGATTTCAGGTAACTCTCCAGGAGGCTGCAGAGACCCTTGACTGCGACCACGAGGTTAACAACGTGCCTCTGATTTTAGAATGAAGTCTTCTGGATTTGTATGTTTCTCATTCTCTTTCGTTCCTTGTTTAGATGGAGCTGGTGGAGGAGCTTCATCTGGCACGCTCTGAGAGGCGACTGGAGGTGAACTTGATAGAGAACTGCGGAGAGCTCACCTGCATGGACATTGACGCTCCAGAAGAGGGTGCCGGCACAATGCTTAGTAAAGTCACCTATGAATAATTTTTTTAATAACTTATTACTGGAATAGCTAAAGGCCCGTTCACTCTCCAAGAATGATAACTATAAAAATAAATATGTCAGTGTTTGAACGGATGCCAATGTTTTTATCGTTCATCAGCTGGAAAAAAATCATTGCGAAAGTGATTCCAACAATATCCTCTGTGCCGTTATCATTGTAGTTGTTGTGTGGACTGTGCTAGTTATTTACATTTAGAGTGATTTAAAATGATATCTTTATTGTTATCGTTATCATCCTTGGTGTACGAGCCTCAAGTTAGTAACGTCCAACAGTATGCACCTTGTTGTAAAGATTCTTTTATTTGAATCATGGTGCATAGTTATGCTCTATTGTGTCTTTGTGCGTTTAACTCATACATGTGAAGATCAACATAAACAGGCCCTGCTTATTGTTCTGGATACCAATGTGCTGCTCAGCCACCTGGAGTTTGTGAAGAAGATTAGGTCACATGGTCTTGGTGGTAAGAAAAAAAGAGAGATTTTAAGTCACTAGCTTTTAACTTTAAAACATTGGAAGAATTATGTGGATGCAACATTTCACTCTGAACATCCTCATCACAGGGCTGGGGTTCCCCACTTTGCTGATCCCATGGGTGGTGCTGCAGGAGTTGGACTATCTAAAGAGTGGTAAACTCTCCAGCAAAGTGGAATACAAAGCCAGGCCAGCTGTCCACTACATTTACAGCTGCCTAAAAAATCAGGAGCCCAGACTTGTGGGCCAGTCAATGCAGCAGGCATCTCAAGCTGTTGGTGAGTGATTCTTATCCTGAGATGCATTATTATTTGTATTCGTGATGTGCCTGTACTGTGTGTCTTATTTTTCAAGAAATGTAAAAAGAAGCACACTTTGTGAAGGGGCAATAAAAATCTACTGCAGGGGCATTTCCGTTTGAATAAAAAACCCTCATTGGTCCATAATTATTTTCTTTCTTATTTCATTTAAAGTTCATGATAATTAATTGTACTTGTAAAAAGACTTTGAACAATTGTATAATTAAAGACGTTACCACTCAGCTGCATTATTCATTTTTGTTAACTGAATTAAAGTCAAAGTATAAATATTAGATGGAAAAACTTAAATTTGACAACTGAAAATATGAAAAAATAAAGGCCAAATTCAAAATATAAATAAATACTATAAAAGTATATAAAATATATTAAAATAGCACTGCATTATTTTAAAATTATTAATATTAAATTATAAGACCGGTTGTGTGATTCCAAAGTAGTGTTAAAAAGTGTTTTACAGCTGTGTCATAAAATTGCATTGTGATACCAAAAACCACTTTGTCATATAGTCATCTACATCAAAAATTCTGAAACTCAAGCTCTTCCATAGTGCAGTGGATTATAGGCAATATTAGCTCTAAAAGCATTCATGCATACTTAAAGAATCCACAGGAAACATTATGCCACCCAGACACCTTTGACATAGTTGCACCACTCCTAATCTACAAAAGTACTGTGCATAATATGGATTATATGAGTTCAGCCTTTGTCTCTTGGCTTTTCTCTCATTCAGGTGGGCCTGGTGTTGTGAATAATGACGACAGAGTGCTGGAGTGCTGTCTGCAGTACCAGGCTCTGTACCCAGAGGGAGCACTAGTTCTTTGCACGTGAGTACAAATTCTCATACCTCTGTTTCACCTCTAGGCATGTCTGCATGACATTAAGGACATTCCCATTTGTTTGACCTGCCTTGTCATTTGACATAGCTAATGAAATGCAAGGTGGCCATGTGTTTGCTTTATGAATGAAGATTATCTGATTTAATGATTATATTTCAGCCATTAGTGTCACCCTGAAGAATGTTCATATTGAAGGTAGAGGACATGACTTCCTTCTGCTCAAATGTGTCTTCTCTCTCTCTCTCTCTGGTTTCTTTTTGTAGCAATGATAAGAACTTGTGCAGCAAGGCTCTGCTCAGTGGGGTGAAGGCCTTAAGTAAGGTAGACTTGGTAAAAGAAGTGGAGGGAACCAGATCTACAATTCTAAATTACATTCATGCTCAACCCGCTGTGCCGCCCCCAGCTGAACCTGTAGAGAAAGGTCAGTTACCGTGTCACAGTTTTTCCTTCATTAGTAGTTTTTTTAATTCTTAAGTTACAAAGGCCTGAATGTAATTTTGTTGCCACCTCCCTGTGTGATCAAGCAGAGGAGAAAGGATCACAAAAGAATAAATGCAGTGATGAAGCGGAGGAACGACAGTTGAGCGAGTGTGTGTCTTTGTTGGAGTCCTGCCTCCAGGTGGCACTGTCAGAGGTGCTGGAGGAAGAGATGAAGGCGGCTTTTGGAGAACTGTGGACTGAGGTACCACTGCACACATTGATCTATTGATCTATTCATTTTTTATGAAGTTTATATTAAGAACTGCTCCTCTTAAAGGGGTCATATGATGCGATTTCATTTTTTCCTTTCTCTTTGGAGTGTTACAAGCTCTTGGTGCATAAAGAAGATCTGTAAATTTGCAAAGACTAAAGTCTCAAATCCAAAGAGATATTCTTTATAAAAGTTAAGAGTCAGCCACACCCCCCTAAAACGGCTCGTTCGAACACGCCCCCACATATCTACCTCACTATGTGGGAAGATTTGCATAACACCGCCCAAATGTTCACGCAAAGAAAGAAAGCGTAACTTTTATTCTCGCTGTAGTATTGTTGATGCTGCAGCCATGTCCTGAAGACGCTGTGTGCTTCATTGTGAAAGCGAAACTACTTTGTTTGATCTTCCAAAAGAGGACGATATCCGCTTCATCATACCTGGAGCTGATCCGTGCTGGTCGCTGAGGAAATACATCAACTTAGTGCTGTGGACCGCCGGATCGGCCCTCACCGTTTTCACCGCCCCTTCGCCGGGACCGCCGGGACCGCCGTTCTCGACCCCGCCGCCTCAGCTCACTCCCGCTAGCTTCCCCTCACGCTAGGCCGCTGTGTTTTTCGTTGTGAAAGCGAAACTACTTTGTTTGGCCTTCCAAAAAAGGACGATATCCGCTTCGTCATGCCTAGAGCTGATCCGTGCTGGTCGCTGAGGAAATACATCAACTTAGTGCTGTGGATCGCCGGCACATTTTATGGAGGACTGTTTACTGATCCTGGGAGAGTAACGTTAGACTAAAATGCCGGCAGTTCTGACTCACGTAAGTACATTTTC
>NW_015666487.1:1159090-1169313 GCF_001515625.1 Sinocyclocheilus rhinocerous
ACGAGAAAATTAAGTCGTTATAATGAGAAAACAACTCCCGTTATGTCGAGATAACGAGAAAATTAAGTCGTTATAACGAGAAAACAACTCCCGTTATGTCGAGATCACGAGAAAATTAAGTCGTTATAACGAGAAAACAACTCCCGTTATGTCGAGATAACGAGAAAATTAAGTCGTTATAACGAGAAAACAACTCCCGTTATGTCGAGATAACGAGAAAATTAAGTCGTTATAACGAGAAAACAACTCCCGTTATGTCGAGATCACGAGAAAATTAAGTCGTTATAAGCAATGATACTTAAAAATAAAACTAAACCGCCAGTAGGTGGCGGCAAGTGACTGTCTTAATGAGTGAATCATTCAGTCATTCATTCAAACGGCTGATTCATTCAAGTATGAAGCAAGTGACTGTATGAATATGTCCATTTGAACCACTGACTCACACGATTCATTCGAAAACGCTGAATCATTCGTCGACGAAAGAACATAGTCTGCTGCTCAAAGATGTGCAAGTTCTGCAGTATATTTGTTTGGAACTCTTCTCGTTGGCGAAATAAACTGTCATTATGTCTAAAATGTAAGTCACTTTATATTAACATAGTTGTTTTATAAAAAATCTATGTCACATTTGCAAACGATCTTATAATTGTGCCGTCGTTTAACTATCATATGTTATAAATATAAAAACTCAATATTTTGACTGTACCGCAGTATGTTTATAATGTTTTACCGCAGTATGTTTGTTTGTTTCTCTTTGTGTGCTGTTGCCCTCATTTGATTTGATTTCTCTCACAGACAGGTTGCAAGAGCCTCAACTGGCGCTACCTTGTTATCGTAATTACATTATGTAGTATCAAACGCCGTTATAAAACAAGAACTATTCTCACCGAAGTTTCGTTGTTTTTTTGTTTTGTTCTTTTTTGGTTGCTGACGTTTTAATCAGCAAGTTACTTGTTCGGTTGGGCAAGTCAAATTCTTTCATTGCCCCTTCAAAAAAATTATGAAACCTTTAACTGAAATTGATTCCGTTATAACCAGAATACAATAAAAGTTGATGATAAAAAGAGTAATGCGTTTAATCAATGATTACTTGGTTATAGGAATCTACATTTTAAATCTGCATTAAGCAAATACAGTACTTCACATGCCATGGCTAACAATTTCCAAGTGCACCTGAGAGTAAGTAGATGTTCTTAACACAAGTTCATCAGATACATGTCTTGCTTACAGGTGTTATACCATCAGCATTTATTACAGAAGGTCACAAGTTAGCTTTATTGTGGTAGAGCCTCTTACCCTGCTTCAGCATAATGCAATGTAATAATAGTGCAATGCACAAGTTAAAAAAGATCAGCATAATAAATGTAAATAAAACATAGAAGAACCTAAAACAACAAAAAATTTAATATAGAAAGTAAATCAGATCACATTTTTATATTTCCTCAATCACCGTTTTCTCGCCAGAGTTACCGTGAGTGTTATCTATTCAATAAAACTTACCACTGACTTCTTTTTCTAATGATTTGCAGTTCTGACAAAGACAGAGCTAAAGAGAGGAGGGCCACTGACTCAACATCAACAAAAGGATTTGAAGGAGGATTCAAGAAAGCAAAAGTTAGAGACAGCAAGAGCAGGGAAGAAAGATCCCGAGAAAGCCAAACAACAGAGAATTCCAGGCCAGTTTTCAAGTCACCTGTCACACATGAGAAGGAGCAAGTGAATCATAAAGGGAAGCATGAAAAAGCAAGTCCCCATATCTCAGGGAAAAGCTCCAGCAGGCATTCTGCAACAAACCAGCCTTCTTCAAAAGAGTTGGAGAAAAAGAGACAGGAGCTGGTATCGAGGAGATCCACAGCAGAGTATCCCAGGCGGACACCTGCAAAGGATGATTGTTCCCCTGAGAAACCACAAGAGAAAAGGAGGAAACTCATGAAAAGGCCGTTGTCACCAGAGCTTCATGCTGAACCCAAACGAAGAGACATCAAAAACATGACCAATGCTGCACATGCAGAATCTCATTCTGAAGTTCAAAAGGAAACGAGGAAGACGTTGGTGGCCAGGAGGTTCAAGAAGATTGACCATAATGTTGGTGCACAGAGTTCTCAAGGCAACTCCAAAGAAGCTTTGCCAGTAGTGAAACATGTAGGCTCTAAACTGAAATTACCAGAAGATATTTCACCCAAGAAGCTAGACCATGTACAGTTGGGTAATGTCCCTGGTGTAATCTTAGGAGAAAAAAGGCCATCCCTTGTTGGTCCCACAGCAAATGTCAGTTTCAAGATCCCAAAGAAGGTCACTGCTGTTAAAGCTTGGACAAACACGGATGTGTGTAATGTGAATTCTTCAGATAGCAGGACTCAAAGTACCGCTCGGCCTTCTTTCCATGATTCTACTCCATCTAAACACAAATTTCTCATCTCACAGCAGCAAGGACAGAGGCTTCAAGAGGTTTCTGCTCAAACCTCTCATAAACCCTCTTCTCTTAGCTTGTCACATCTTTCGTCTACATCTCACTGCAGACCAGTCCAGCAGACACACACTGACAAAACAAGAGAGGCCACAACGCCGAGCAATACTTCCTGCAAGGTACAACATGTAAGTGACTCTCCAACCAAACGATTATTCACATATTTATATTTTAAGAAATGCATAGAAATAGTAAGGTTGAAATATTTTCTTCAATTTGATTGTTTTCACTCACTTCTCTTCTAAGCATCTCTATCATTAGTTACTTCCCATCTAGACTGAGTCATAAGACAAACTAGTTGTAGCATACACTTGTTCCATTTCCCTCTATGGCTGCACAGTACATTTCAACATTTCAGATTGCAACATAAGAAATATTTCCATACTCTTTAAAAACTTTCATTAGCACTCTTTTCAAGTAAAACATTTAATTCTCCATGAAAAATTTCCAGCACAGTTTTATAGCAGAATACAGTCAGATCTGTATGAGAGTTCACTAAAACAGTGGCTATAAGGCTATTGGGGTACCGGTTAACATTATCCAATAGTCCTCACGGTATTGAAGACAACAAAAAAGAGAATATGGTCAATTTTAGATTGTATTTAAGAGGAAATGACAGTGAATTTGAACATTATTAATGATGCTGAATTGTAACATATCTCTAACATACCTATGTATGATTTCAGGTAACTCTCCAGGAGGCTGCAGAGACCCTTGACTGCGACCACGAGGTTAACAACGTGCCTCTGATTTTAGAATGAAGTCTTCTGGATTTGTATGTTTCTCATTCTCTTTCGTTCCTTGTTTAGATGGAGCTGGTGGAGGAGCTTCATCTGGCACGCTCTGAGAGGCGACTGGAGGTGAACTTGATAGAGAACTGCGGAGAGCTCACCTGCATGGACATTGACGCTCCAGAAGAGGGTGCCGGCACAATGCTTAGTAAAGTCACCTATGAATAATTTTTTTAATAACTTATTACTGGAATAGCTAAAGGCCCGTTCACTCTCCAAGAATGATAACTATAAAAATAAATATGTCAGTGTTTGAACGGATGCCAATGTTTTTATCGTTCATCAGCTGGAAAAAAATCATTGCGAAAGTGATTCCAACAATATCCTCTGTGCCGTTATCATTGTAGTTGTTGTGTGGACTGTGCTAGTTATTTACATTTAGAGTGATTTAAAATGATATCTTTATTGTTATCGTTATCATCCTTGGTGTACGAGCCTCAAGTTAGTAACGTCCAACAGTATGCACCTTGTTGTAAAGATTCTTTTATTTGAATCATGGTGCATAGTTATGCTCTATTGTGTCTTTGTGCGTTTAACTCATACATGTGAAGATCAACATAAACAGGCCCTGCTTATTGTTCTGGATACCAATGTGCTGCTCAGCCACCTGGAGTTTGTGAAGAAGATTAGGTCACATGGTCTTGGTGGTAAGAAAAAAAGAGAGATTTTAAGTCACTAGCTTTTAACTTTAAAACATTGGAAGAATTATGTGGATGCAACATTTCACTCTGAACATCCTCATCACAGGGCTGGGGTTCCCCACTTTGCTGATCCCATGGGTGGTGCTGCAGGAGTTGGACTATCTAAAGAGTGGTAAACTCTCCAGCAAAGTGGAATACAAAGCCAGGCCAGCTGTCCACTACATTTACAGCTGCCTAAAAAATCAGGAGCCCAGACTTGTGGGCCAGTCAATGCAGCAGGCATCTCAAGCTGTTGGTGAGTGATTCTTATCCTGAGATGCATTATTATTTGTATTCGTGATGTGCCTGTACTGTGTGTCTTATTTTTCAAGAAATGTAAAAAGAAGCACACTTTGTGAAGGGGCAATAAAAATCTACTGCAGGGGCATTTCCGTTTGAATAAAAAACCCTCATTGGTCCATAATTATTTTCTTTCTTATTTCATTTAAAGTTCATGATAATTAATTGTACTTGTAAAAAGACTTTGAACAATTGTATAATTAAAGACGTTACCACTCAGCTGCATTATTCATTTTTGTTAACTGAATTAAAGTCAAAGTATAAATATTAGATGGAAAAACTTAAATTTGACAACTGAAAATATGAAAAAATAAAGGCCAAATTCAAAATATAAATAAATACTATAAAAGTATATAAAATATATTAAAATAGCACTGCATTATTTTAAAATTATTAATATTAAATTATAAGACCGGTTGTGTGATTCCAAAGTAGTGTTAAAAAGTGTTTTACAGCTGTGTCATAAAATTGCATTGTGATACCAAAAACCACTTTGTCATATAGTCATCTACATCAAAAATTCTGAAACTCAAGCTCTTCCATAGTGCAGTGGATTATAGGCAATATTAGCTCTAAAAGCATTCATGCATACTTAAAGAATCCACAGGAAACATTATGCCACCCAGACACCTTTGACATAGTTGCACCACTCCTAATCTACAAAAGTACTGTGCATAATATGGATTATATGAGTTCAGCCTTTGTCTCTTGGCTTTTCTCTCATTCAGGTGGGCCTGGTGTTGTGAATAATGACGACAGAGTGCTGGAGTGCTGTCTGCAGTACCAGGCTCTGTACCCAGAGGGAGCACTAGTTCTTTGCACGTGAGTACAAATTCTCATACCTCTGTTTCACCTCTAGGCATGTCTGCATGACATTAAGGACATTCCCATTTGTTTGACCTGCCTTGTCATTTGACATAGCTAATGAAATGCAAGGTGGCCATGTGTTTGCTTTATGAATGAAGATTATCTGATTTAATGATTATATTTCAGCCATTAGTGTCACCCTGAAGAATGTTCATATTGAAGGTAGAGGACATGACTTCCTTCTGCTCAAATGTGTCTTCTCTCTCTCTCTCTCTGGTTTCTTTTTGTAGCAATGATAAGAACTTGTGCAGCAAGGCTCTGCTCAGTGGGGTGAAGGCCTTAAGTAAGGTAGACTTGGTAAAAGAAGTGGAGGGAACCAGATCTACAATTCTAAATTACATTCATGCTCAACCCGCTGTGCCGCCCCCAGCTGAACCTGTAGAGAAAGGTCAGTTACCGTGTCACAGTTTTTCCTTCATTAGTAGTTTTTTTAATTCTTAAGTTACAAAGGCCTGAATGTAATTTTGTTGCCACCTCCCTGTGTGATCAAGCAGAGGAGAAAGGATCACAAAAGAATAAATGCAGTGATGAAGCGGAGGAACGACAGTTGAGCGAGTGTGTGTCTTTGTTGGAGTCCTGCCTCCAGGTGGCACTGTCAGAGGTGCTGGAGGAAGAGATGAAGGCGGCTTTTGGAGAACTGTGGACTGAGGTACCACTGCACACATTGATCTATTGATCTATTCATTTTTTATGAAGTTTATATTAAGAACTGCTCCTCTTAAAGGGGTCATATGATGCGATTTCATTTTTTCCTTTCTCTTTGGAGTGTTACAAACATCAGTCCAAAAGAATTTAAATAAAGAGCTCCCATCCATTAAAAAAAAGTGTCTCACACGGCTCGGGGGGGTGAACAAAGGCCTCCTGTAGCGAATCGATGCGTTTTCGTAAGAAAAAATTTTTTTAATGGATGGGCACTTTTATTTAAAGGCAGAGTAAGCGATTTCTGGTAGCCAAGGTTGATATTTGAAATCACCAAAACAAACACGCCCCTACCCCAAAAGGGTCTTGCCCCTATTTTGATAGCTCCGCCCCACATATATGTACGCAACCCAGGCACCGATTAGCAACACCCGCTGAGTGGCATTAAACAGCTTGAAAGATCAAAGACAATTTTTAATATAACTCCGACTGGATTCGTGACTTGAGGGTGAGTAATTCATGGGCTAATTTCATTTTTGGGTGAACTAACCCTTTGAGCAGTGGTGGACAGTAACGGAGTAGTTTTACTTCGTTACTGTACTTAGGTAAATTTTGGGGAAGTCGTGGCCTAATGGTTAGAGAGTCGGACTAGTCGTACCTACAATGTTTGTGCACTGTGTAAACAATGAGTGAGGTATACGCGCGAGAGATCACTTCCGGCGCTTGCGTAAACTACGCCAGAGTGCGTACACACCTCACGCACCGGATGCCGTGCAAGCGCTCAAAGGCAGTTGGACATAGTGGTGTATTAGAGGTAAAGAATTATATAAATACTGTTCGGTTTCTGGCACAAACCGATCGTTTCGTGTCTTAGGACATCAGTGTGTCGTCACGAGCCGCAGGGTTTAATTTTGATTTGTCTGGTGCATGTTTTTTTTACTCTCATAGATTTTGTTACCATTGCCATTCATTATAAGACTGATAGACTGCAACGGTTGGACTTAAAAATCATCATATGTGTTCTACTGAAGAAACAAAGTCACCTACATCTTGGATGCCCTGGGGGTAAGCAGATAAACATCAAATTTTCATTTTTGGGTGAACTATCCCTTTAAGTGTGATTCAGGTCTCACATTCTCTGTAGTCCCATTCTCTTTGACCTTATCTGTTTGTGTATGCAGATAGTGTATGTGAAGCCTCCGTGGAATCTGGAGGGGCTGCTCAAGTGTTTTAAGAAGCACTGGATAGCTGTGTTCGGAAGCATTATTAAGAGGAGCCTGCTCAGCTGTGTGGAGATGCTGAGTGACTGTCTCTGTTCAGGTGTGTATGTCTCACTACTTTAATCTGATACTCTGTAACTATAATAAATTCCAATTTTATCCCTCTCTAAATTAGAATCCCAATTTTGTGCTATAATTATATTCTAATTATAGAATTATGTTGTTTTAGAATTCTGTTCTGTCCCATTGTAGATTTTTATTTTTATTGTATTCCACAATTCTGTTCTGTTACACTACTGTTCAAATGTTTGGGGTCAGTAAAAAAAAGTGAAGGCATTTATAATGTTGCAAAATATTTCTGTTTCAAATAAATGCTGTTCTTTTGAACTTCCTATTCAACAAAGAATTCTGGAAAAAAAATATATCAAAGTTTTCACAAAAATATGAAGCAGCACAACTGTTTTCAACATTGATAATAAGAAATGTTACTTGACCTTCAAATCAACATATTAGAATGATTTCTGAAGGATCATGTGACACTGAAGACTGGAGTAATGACTTAAAATTCAGCCTCATCATCACATGAATAAATTACATTTTAAAATATATTAAAATATAAAGCAGTAATTTCAAATTGCAATAATATCCACAATATTGCTGTATTTACTATATTTGTGGAAAAATAATGCGGCCTTGGTGAGCCTTCTTTTAAAAACATTCCAACTCCAAACTTTTAAACAATTGTGTATATTCTCAAAAAAAAAAAATTATTATTCATAAGTAATCATGCATTGCTGACACACCTTTGTCAAATTCATTATTGTATTTCTAAAATGTTGAATCTGAAAATCTCTGAATTTTCATTTTGTTATTACAGTAATTCTATTCTATTCTATTCTGTCACAGTTTGTTTCCTCATAATCTTTATGTAAGAAAGGACAAAAATGCATAGATTTAGGGACTACTCAACCTGCTCCCCCTGCTGGGCTGTTTGTATGTCCTACAGTTGCTCATTATGTCATTAAGGGATAGCTCACCCATAGATGAACATTCTGTCATCATTTACTTTCAAGTTGTTCTAACCGTGTATGAGTTTCTTTCTTCTGCTGAACACAAAATAAGGTATTTTGAAGAATGTGGGTAACTGAACAGTTGCTGGTCCCCAGTGAGAGGGAAAAAATACTACAGAGTAAAAGATGACAGAATTTTTGGGTAAATTATTACTTTAAATGGTTCCCACTAAACACCAGGGTAATTGGTGTTTGTTTGTGTGTATGCACATCTCTAAGTTTGTGGTTTTGGTCCACACTCATACTCTCACACTGTTCTCATGTTGTGTGTGGAGTTATGAGTTTGACCTCATTCTGCCAATCACTGCAGCAGGAGTATGACTGTGCCTTTCTTCTCTGCTGCCTTTGGCTATGAGCCCAGCCCGACAGAGGGGAGGAAGGGAGTTTGTGCAGGAGTGGAGGGGTGGAAAAGTACCAGGGCCCTCCTGTTCTCGCCTAAATGTGATTTACTGCACTTTATGGAGTTGAGGGAGTGTCCTTCACTCATTTTGTGTGTTCTTTTGTGTTAGTGGGTTAGTGGTATGTGTCCAAGAGACGATGACCTTTTATAAATGGGTCTCTCTCCCACTTAGAGCTGTGAACACATTTGTAAAACTTTATTGTTTTTAACCCACTTCTGCCTTTTTTTAAGCTTCTCTCCTCCCTTCCTTTCTTCAGCAGTGTCCACAGGCTATCAGGGCCTCCTGACTCCAGAAACTGAGGAGATCATAAAAAGATAGCAAACAGACAGAATGGACAGAATATATTATGACACAGCAGAAATATGTCTGAACTGTATTGCAGATAGTCATGTGTTAAATTAGTTCATGTGTAAGTGTTCTGTCTGTCTGTCTGTCTGTCTATCTATCTATCTGTTATATAATGTTGTGTTGTGTCTGTCTGTAGACAGGTCCATAGAGCACATATCTGCTCTCAGTGCTGTGAGATTGGCTGCAGAGCTGCTGTCGGCACTGGCTGGCAGATCTCAGTACAATGGTCATGTAGCTCAAGCTCTTTCTACACTGCATATGCTAAAGGAAAGACTACAGGTCAGTCTCATTATGATATAACAGTGGATAATTGTTTAATTCTAATTACTCATTAATTGTGTGTGTGTGTGTGAGACAGTCTCCGAAAGCACCAGCAGAGGGTGATGACACTGATAATAAGGACTCTCTGATGGCAGAGATAGAGGAGGATGTAGCTCCGCCTCCTCAGACATCACATCAAAATGTTTGGATGTTATTTGAGAGCATCTGGAACAATGTGTGTCAGATTAGGTAAGAGAG
Organism: Sinocyclocheilus rhinocerous; assembly: GCF_001515625.1. NCBI lineage: Eukaryota > Metazoa > Chordata > Actinopteri > Cypriniformes > Cyprinidae > Sinocyclocheilus > Sinocyclocheilus rhinocerous. Next base: position 1,168,393 of record NW_015666487.1, read on the forward strand.
TCAATGACAAAGACAGAAGTGTATTTATTTCTCAACATACACTTCTGTTCAAAAGTTTGGACTCCGTAAGTTTCGCAAAATACAAAATATTTATATTTTTAAATAAATGCTGTTCTTTTTAACTTTCTATTTATCAAAAAAATCCAGATTTTTTAATAATAGTTTCCACACAAGTATAACGCAGCACAAATGTTTTCAACATTAATAATAATGTTATTGCGCGCCAAATCAGCACATCAGAATGATTTCTGAGGCATCATGTAACACTGAAGACTGGAGTAATGGCTGCTGAATATTCAGCTTTGCTATCACAGGAATAAATTACATTTTAAGAAAACTTCTTTTTTATTTTAAATTGTAATGAAATTTCACAATATTACCTTTTACTGTATTTTTTAGACTTTGGTGACTTCTTTTAAAAAATTTTTAATTATTTTTGTTTGTTTTGTTTCATAAACACCCTCTGCTAAAATATTAACTTTGAAGAATGAGAAGAAATGCTGATCAGGTCTTACACTGTCTACTGAGGCTTTATCGACAGCAAACAAAAAAGAAACTTCACTGCATTACAGTGTTGTTTTAATGTTAATTTCCGTTTGTTTCTCTCTTCAGTTCGGCTTTGTTCTCAGCGCTCCACTACACTCCAGGATCCACTGAGCCCAGCCAGCGATCTACCTCACCCCCACCTCAGGAAGCCCTCTCCTGCCTACAAAGGCTCTCCACTGCACTGAAACAGCTACTGGAGGCTCTTCAGAGGTACACACATTCTAATAAACACACACACACACAATTCTGCAGTCCTAGAAGCATCTATTACCATTCCAATCATGTGCCTCCAAGCAGAATTTGCTCAGTGTGTGTCCTTAGTCACCTGAGCATGTAGAGGACAGAGGTAGGTGTGTGTTGCACGTGGTGGGTGGG